>NC_134354.1:763668488-763723488 GCF_048569485.1 Anomaloglossus baeobatrachus
CATATTCACTGTTTTCCCCGCCCACCGGCAGTCGCAGCGTCTCTGATTGGTTGCAGTCAGACTGTGTCCCTACCCTGTATGACAGTCACTGTGATTGGTTGGAATCACACACACAGTCTGCATCCCCATAGTGGTGTAAAAATAAATAAATAAATTTTAAAAAATTGGCGTTGGGTCCCTCATATTGTGATACCCAGGGCAGATAAAGCATAGAGCTACCGGCTGCAGCCCCCAGCCGTGCGCTTATCTTGGCTGTGTATCAAAATGAAAGACACCTTATGCGGCTTTTTTAAAAATTATGTAAATAATTTTTAAAAACAGTGGGTGGTCCCTGCACCCCCCAATTTTGATACCCAGCCATGATAAACCCAACAGCTGGGAGCTGGTATTCTCAGGCTGCGGAGCCCCATGGTTATTGGCCCCCAACCTAAAAATAGCAGCCTGCAGCCGTCCAGAATTGTCGCGTCCATTAGATGCCCCAATCCTGGCACTTTACCCACCTCTTCCCGATTGCTCTTCCCATTTGCTCTGGTGCAGTAGCAATTGAGGTAATATAATCAGTTAATGACAGCTCACAGCTGCCACTAAGCCCTAGATTAGTAATGGAAGGCATCTATGAGACCCCCGATTACTAATCCTGTAAGTGAAAAGAAATAAACACAAACACTGATAAAATCCTTTATTTGAAATAAAATACAAAAAAACACCATCTTTTAAAACCCCAAAACACTCAGGTCCAACGTAATCCACATGAGCGCAATCATTTCAGCTGAGGTGAGTTTACCTGCCCTTACAGGTGGAGTTCTGTGGGAATCTCCAATTGTGACCGCACATTAACTGACATCACCCCTCAGACTCTGCCTGCAGCGGCCGGGATCGTCATGAGACCTCATGTAGATTACGTTGAACCTGGGTGTTTGGGGGGTTAATAAATTGGAGAATGAGGATGTTTTCTTTGTATTTTATTTCAAATAAAGCATTTTTCGGTGTTTGTGTTTATTTCTTTTCACTTACAGTATTAGTAATGGTGGGGTCTCATAGACCTTACCCATTACTAATCTAGGACTTAGTGGCAGTTGTGAGCTGTCATTAACCCCTTACGTTACCCTGATTGCCACCGCACCAAGGCATCCGGGATGAGCCTGGCAAAGTGCCAGGATTGTCGCTTCGAATGGATGCAACAGTTCTGGGTGGCGGCAGGATGCTATTTTTAGGCTTGGGATGCCCAATAACCATAGGTCTCCCCAGCCTGAGAATTCCAGCCCCCAGCTGTTGGTATTATTTTAGCTGGGTATCAAAATTGGGGGGACCGCATGCTGTTTTTTTAAAATTATTTAAATCATTTCTAAAAAAAAAAGCCACATAGGGTCTCTGTTATTTTAATACACAGCCAAGATAAGCACATGGCTGCTGTCTGCAGCCTGTAGCCATCTGCTTTATGTGCCCTGGATAGCACTGTATGGGGGGACCCTATGCCAATTTTTTATTTTTTTTATTTTTACACCACTATAGGGACACACACACAATGTGTGCCATTTCAAGCAATCAAACACGCTGTCACACTGGGTGGGGGCGTGGTGTGACTGTGACGCCCCTGGACTATCAGGTCGTTACAGGGTACTGCACAAGCTGCCCTTCCGTGCAGTATTCCGCCTCCCTCTTGGTTCTGGGTCCCTATCTAAATAGTGTTGCCTCCAACAGCAAATCAAATCCTAGATACACCCTGCACCACACCCACCAGGTACACCAGTGGACGGCTTGAGTGGAAAAGGGTCGCCCCCTTGGGGGGGGGGTCAGAAAGTAAAGGTGAGAAGTGTAGTCAGTTTGTGAGTGGAGGGAGAGCTGGGAAGTAGCCCTCGAGCTGTGAGGAGCTCAGAGGAAGTCGGGAACGGTGGCTCATGGAGGAACTGTCTAGGTTGCAGACAGTGGTCTGGGCCTAGAAGAGTTTGACCCGCTGTCGCAGGGGATTGTGGCAAGGTGCCTGGACCTGTCGAGGAGGACAGCTGGCAGCCTAGCACTGTCACCGGTCCGGGACCGAAGGCACGATGGGGTACACGGACCCTAGGTTGGGGAGTAGCTTCATGCAACCCGACAATTCACCTGAGGCGAATGGAGCCTTTATGATCTGTTCCCACCCACTCCAGAATCAGGGTATTAGAGCAACGAGGGGGATAGCACTTTCCAATCCAAAACGGTCCAGAAAATCCCAAGCATGAGCGCCGAGAGCAGGCTCCCACACTTAGTCATAGTAGGGAGCGGGGCCCAGCAAGTTCCATACTACTGGGCCACCAAGTTGACGTTAAACTTAGTGCCAGGAGGCAGGTCACGGATCACCATGCAACACCATTGGGGACGGGACCCGGACGAGCTCCCCTCAGCGGCAGCGGTACCCAGAGACTTGGTTTACCCGGTTGTCAGCATCTGCTTATGAACTGAGTGAGTACGAGCGTGACCCCTGCACCCCACGGCACCCCTCACCGAGTCCTGGGGCATCTCCCTACCCATGGAGGGCTATGACATTGTGCTGCCCCACTTCATCACCCTGGGTACTCCCAACGGCAGCTGTGGTACTCCACAAATTACCGTACACCACGGGTGGCGTCACGAACTATACATCAACTCCCCTGTAAATACCCCCTTTCATTTGAGTGGCCGCACGACCCCGGGTCCAGAGACCCTCGAGCCACAGCGAACCCGGATCCGAGCAGCTCGGCTGCTTCCACTGGGACGACACATGACTGCACCCAATCATACGCCGGGACTGCCGGTGGGTGGGGGAAGCAATGAATATGTATGAGGGTTAATGAGCGGACCAAGAAGTAGTTTGACAGCCACAGGGAAATTTGATAGGTATAATGCTCCTGCTTTATTCCTTATTTTCTTTCTTTTTCCTTATTCGGAATCCATGCACAGACTCTAGATATCCGGTATGGACCCCGAACTTTAAAGTTCACTAGTATTTAGTCCTGCCAATAAAGGGACTTTGAATTTGATAGATAGATAAATGGAGAAATAGATAAATAGATAGAGGGATAGATAGATAGATAGATAGATAGATAGAGGGATAGATAGATAGATAGATAGATAGATAGATAGATAGATAGAGGGATAGAGGGATAGATAGATAGATAGATAGATACATAGATAGATAAATAGATATAGGGATAGATAGATAGATGGATAGATAGAGGGATAGATAGATAGAGTGATAGATAGAGGGATAGATAGATAGAGGGATAGATAGATAGATAGATAGATAGATAGATAGATAGATAGAGGGATAGAGGGATAGATAGATAGAGGAATAGATAGATAAATAGATAGATAGATAGATAGATAGATAGATGGATACATAAATATGGAGATAGATTGATAGATAATCAAATATTTTTTTCTGTAAACAACGTTCTCAGCTTTCTCTTGTATCATGAGATTTTGGTTGTCTTCTGGCTATGATTGCCACTAACTCATGAGATGTACACTAATCTTCTCTAGATCATCATTCTTTTCAACATATTTATAAATGACCTTGTTGGGGGCATGCGGAGTAGAATTTCAATATTTGCAGATGATACTAAACTCTGCAGGGTAATCAATACAGAGGAGGATAATTTTATATTACAGGGAGATTTATGTAAATTGGAGGATTGGGCTGAGAAGTGGCAATTGAAGTTTAATGTAGATAAATGTAAGGTCATGCACTTGGGTAGAGGAAATAACATTTATGATTATGTACTTAATTGTAGAACACTGGGTAAAACAGACACAGAAAAAGACTTGGGTGTATGGGTGGATGGTAAACTTCACTTTAGTGGCCAGTGTCAGGCAGCTGCTGCCAGGGCTAATAAAATAATGGGATGTATTAAAAGAGGTATAAGTGTTCATGAAAAAAATATAGTTCTACCTCTGTACAAGTCACTAGTGCGACCGCACTTAGAATACTGTGTACAATTCTGGTCACCGATATATAAGAAGGACATAGCTGAACTGGAGAGGGTGCAGAGAAGAGCCACCAAGATTATTAGAGGAATGGGTGGGCTGCACTACCAAGACAGGTTATTAAACTTGGGGTTATTTAGTTTGGAAAAACGAAGGCTTAGGGGGGATCTAATCACAATGTATAAATATATGAGGGGACAGTGCAGAGACCTTTCCAAAGATCTTTTTACACCTAGGCCTGCGACTGGAACACGGGGGCATCCGCTACGTCTCGAGGAAAGAAGGTTTAATCATAATCACAGACGAGGATTCTTTACTGTACGAGCAGTGAGACTATGGAACTCTCTGCCGCATGATGTTGTAATGAGTGATTCACTACTAACATTTAAGCAGAGCCTGGACACCTTTCTTGAAAAATTTAATATTACCAGTTATGTATATTAGATTTTATGACAGGGTATTGATCCAGGGAACTAGTCTGATTGCCGGATGTGGACGAAGGAAGGACATTTTTTCCCCATTGGAACTTGTTTGCCACATTGGGGTTTTTTTGCCTTCCTCTGGATCAACATGTTAGGCTACGGGTTGAACTAGATGGACTTAGAGTCTCCCTTCAACCTTAAAACTATGATACTATGATACTATGATCACTAGTCTTGTAATTTTCTTAAACCATAAAAATCAATAGTTGTTTTTTTTTTTGTAATATCTATGAAGAATATAAGCTGCCCTTAAGAATTCATCTCTGACAGCCAAATGTCTCGTACAGGAGATGCTACATGATCTAATTTGCCATTTTGGGATACAGTACAAGGGTCTTACTGAAATGCGTGAAGCATAAAGTTGCTGAGATTAACAGCAAATTTCCCTACATTATGCTCTTCTGTTATGTGCCTGTCATTAGAATGCACTTGTTGCTGATAATTAGCATGCTTTTATCATTTGTGCTGGTCATTTGATTACTCTAGTGCTTATTGTTAGAACAATCCTCTGTCTTGTGATTTTGTAATTTATATTGATCATTAGAATGCTGACATAGTTTGTGCTGGTCATTAAAATTATCTTGTACTTTGTGCTGGTCATTAGAATGCTCTTCTGCTTTCTACTGGTCATTAGACTTTGTCCTTATCATTAGAATGCTTGTGTACTTTATTGATCACTCAAGATTCTTGTATTATATGCTGGTGACTTGGAAAGCTCTTGAATTTTGTGTTTATCATTAGAATGTTCATGTACTTTGTATTGATCATTAGAATGCTCTTGTACTTTGTGCTGGTCATTGAAATGCTCTTGTAATTGTGTTAATCATTAGAATGCTTTTTTACTTTTTGTTGGTCAATAGAAAACTCTTCTCTTTTCTAATTAAAAGAATGTTCCTGTGCTTCCTGCTTGTCATTGAAATGCTCTTGTGCATTGTGTTAATCATTAGAATGCTTTTTTACTTTTTGTTGGTCAATAGAAAACTCTTCTCTTTTCTAATTAAAAGAATGCTCCTGTGCTTCCTGCTTGTCATTGAATTGCTCTTGCGCATTGTGTTTATCATTAGGATGCTCTTGTACTTTGTATTTATCATTAGGATGCTCTTGTACATTGTGTTTATCATTAGAATGCTCTTATAGATTGTGTTTATCATTAGGATGTTCTTGTACTTTGTGCTGGTCATTGAAATGATCTTGTAATTGTGTTGATCATTAGAATGCTTTTTTACTTTTTGTTGTCAGTAGAATTCTCTTCTCTTTTCTGATAATGATAAGAATGCTCCTGTGTTTCCTGGATGTCATTGAAATGTTTTTATACATTGTGTTTATCATTAGAATGCTCTTGTATTTTGTATTTATCATTAGAATGCTCTTGTACATTGTGTTTATCATTAGGATGCTCTTGTATTTTGTATTTATCATTAGAATGCTCTTGTACATTGTGTTTATCATTAGCATGCTCTTGTATTTTGTGTTTATCATTAGAATGCTCTTGTACATTGTGTTTATCATTAGAATGCTCTTGTACTTTGTGTTTATTATTAGAATGCTCTTGTATTTTGTGTTTATCATTATAATGCTCTTGTACATTGTGTTTATCATTAGCATGCTCTTGTATTTTGTGTTTATCATTAGAATGCTCTTGTACATTGTGTTTATCATTAGAATGCTCTTGTACTTTGTGTTTATTATTAGAATGCTCTTGTATTTTGTGTTTATCATTATAATGCTCTTGTACATTGTGTTTATGATTAGCATGCTCTTGTATTTTGTGTTTATCATTAGCATGGTTTTGTACTTTGTGTTTATTATTAGAATGCTCTTGATATTTTTCCAGTGAATAGAATGTTCTTATACTTTGTGCTGGTTCTTACACTCACTATGTAATGATCATTAATTTCCCCCTTGTTCTGATCCTTAAAATGAACTTGTATTGTGTGCTAGTCACTTAGAATGCTCTTGTCCTTTGGGCTGGACATTTTAATGTTCTTGTATTGGTCAGTAGATTGCTCTTATACTTTGTACTGACATTAGAATGATCATCTGCCTTTTGCTGGTCATTAGTTTGCTCATATAAAGTGTGTTGATCATTACACTGCTCTTCTATATTGTTCTAATTATTAGTATGTTCTATTCTTATGTGCTGGTTGTTAGAATGCTCTTCTACTTTATATCGATCATTAAAATGCTCTTTCCCTTTCTGCTGGATATTGCTATGTTCTTGCACTTTCTGATGGTCATTAGACATCTATTATTATGTGCTGATTATTAGAATGCTCTAGCATTATGTTTTGGTCATTAGACTGCTTTCATTATGTGCTGGTCATTAGAATGCTCTTGTGATTTGTGCTGGTCATTAGAATGCTCTTGCATCCTGTGTAGAATCAGGGCTGACTTCTGGATTATGTGGCTCGTGGGCAACATACAGTATATCTGTGGGCTCCTGTTCATTTTCAACTTACTTCCTTCTAGAGAAATAACTTTTTTAATTTATGGGCAACAAAGTTGTACAAGGACAAGGCCTTGTTTTTTGCAGTATAGTGTTTACTATTACCACTTTGGCAGTCCATGTGACTTTCTGGTTTATTTTTTCTAATTGTAGAACTATATGGTTCTTTATACATACCACTAGAATGCTCTTACATTGTGTTACCGTGTTTCCCCGAAAATAAGCTCTAGCAGGACTTTTCAGCATTTTCGCGTAAGGCATAAATATAAGTCCTACCCCGAAAATAAATCCTAGTCGCAGTTCAATAATGAAGTGTCCAAGCAGCTAAAAAAGTTAAAGAACACTTCATTGTAGAAAGCAGACACCCCCTAAGAGTGTCTGGCTTTAAGAAACACTAAAAAAAAAAATCATGAAAACATAATGTGCTGCCAGTTACGGTTACTTTTCAAGACCAAACAGGGAAAAAATTATGGAATCAGTCAATTATGAGAAAAAAATTATAGAGTCCTGAAAAAAACCAAAAGAACCCTCCAAATACATCACTAGTATTTTGTGGCACCACCTCTGGCTTTTAGAACAGCTTGCAGTCTCTGAGGCATGGACTTAATGAGTAACAAACACTACTCTTCATCAATCTGGCTCCAACTTTCTCTGATTGCTGTTGCCAGATTAGTTTTGCAGGTTGTTGCCTTGTCATGGACCATTTTCTTCAACTTCCACCAAAGATTTTCAATTGGATTGAGATCCGGACTATTTGCAGGCCATGTCATTGACTTTATGTGTCTTCTTTCAAGGAATGTTTTCACAGTTTTTGCTCTATGGCAGGATGCATTATCATCTTGATAAATTATTTCATCATCCCCAAACATCCTTTCAATTGATGGGATAAGAAAAGTGTCCAAAATTTCAATGTAAACTTGGGCATTTATTGAAGATGTAATGACAGCCATCTCCCAAGTGCCTTCACCTGACATGCAGCCCAATATAATCAATGGCTGTAGAAATTTACATGTTCTCTTCAGGCAGTCATCTTTTTATTGTTTAGCTTTTCTGTATGTAAATCCCATTTCCTTTAGGCGGTTTCTTACATTAGGTCACAGACATTGACTCCAGTTTCCCCCATTCGCTCCTCATTTGTTTTGTTGTGCATTTCCTGTTTTGGAGACATATTGCTTTAAGTTTCCTGTCTTGATGCTTTGATGTCTTCCTTGGTCTACCAGTATTTTTGCCTTTAACAACCTTCCCATGTTGTTTGTATTTGGTCCAGATTTTAGACACAGCTCACTGTGAACAACCAACATCTTTTGCAACATTGCATGATGATTTACCCTCTTTTAAGAGTTTGATAACCCTCTCCTTTGTTTCAATTGACATCTCTCGTGTTGGAGCCATGATTCATGTCAATCCACTTGGTACAACAGCTCTCCAAGGTGTGATCACTCCTTTTTAGATACAGACTAACGAGGAGATCTTATTTGATGCAGGTTTTAGTTTTGGGAATGAAAATTTACAGGGTGATTCCATAATTTTTTCCTCATAATTGAGTGATTCCATAATTTCCCCCTGTTTGGTCTTGAAAAGTAACCATTACTAGCTAGCACATTATGTGTTCCTGATTTTTTTTTTAGTGTTTCTTAAAGCCAGAAAGTTGCCAATTTGAAATGTCTTTTGTTTTGTGCCATGTCTATGATCTGCTTTTTTTAAACAAAAGTAAACAACTGAATGAACATCCTCAGAGCCAGGTGAGTCCATAATTTTTGCCTGGGGATGTATAACTGCGGGGACCGCCACTAAAGATCACAGGAGGACGTGGGAGTGACGCATATGCCCGGGGTCTGGTAAGTATGACGATCCTGGGAAGGGGGAGTCTGCTTTTTTTGAGGGGTAAACTTTCCCCAACCGTGTTTCCCAGCGAATAACCCCTACCCCAAAAATAAGCCTTAGCGCATTTTTCAGGGCAAAAAAAAATATATATAAGGCCCCCTTCACACGTCCGTTAAAATCACGCACGTGTTTCACGGTCCGTTTTTCATGTCCGTTGTCCGTTTTTTCATCCGTATTCTTGTTCCGTGTAACATCCGTGTTGTCTCCGTATGTCCGTATGATTCATCCGTTTGTCCGTTTTTAGAGTCCGTGTGTGATCCGTGTCACTAGCGTTTGCCATCCGTTTTTCAAGAACGTTTTTCTGTGGATTGTCATCACATTAATGATTCAATGTGTTGATGCTGGTGTTAATTAACATTTTCCAACTTAATGAGCCACTAATCCGGATTTGGTTTTTTTGGTGTGCTTCCATACTGGGTCTTGTTGAGTTTTTCAAGCACTAAACCAAAAACAAGCTGAACAAACGCTCAAATGAAGCCTCACACTCCTTCCTTAATGCCTGCAGGCTGCAAAATGACATTAAATACAGCTCAAAGTAAATTGAAGACACCTGGCAATAAAGAGATACATTAATTACAAGCAAAGTTGAAAAAACGGACACGGACCACACGTAGATGCATCCGTGTCACGTACGTGTTTTCACGCACCCATAGACTATCATTGGATGCGCGTGTGCGTGTTCCGTGCCAAAAACGGACAAGCATCCGTGAGGCACGGATACACATACGTGTCACGCACACGGACATACGGAGCGTATGGAAAAACGTACGTGTATACACAGACATTGAATAACAATGGTCCACGTTTGTCCGTGTCTCTGGTACATACGGACACGGACCAAACACGCACGTGTTTCACGGACGTGTGAAGGGGGCCTAAGACAGTGTCTTATTTTCGGGGAAACACGGTATCTCTTAAAATGTTGTGATTGTTTGAATGTTGGTCAATATAAGCTGGCGATTAGAATGATCTACCATGTGCTGGTCATTAGAATGCTGTTGTAATTTGTGCTAATCTTTAGAATGCTCTTGAACTTCATGCTGATCATTGCATTGTATTTTTTCTGGTCATTAAAATGTTCTTTTTTTGGGCTGGTCATTAGAATGCTCCTCTACCTTATTGTTATCATTAGGATGCACTTGTACTTTGTGCTGGTTGTTACAATGCTATTGTACTTTGTGTTGTTTTGGACATTACAGAGCTCACTTATGTTTATAATTATTAATTAATGAATTATTAATATGCTTGTTATGGCCTAGCCTGGTGAGCTGGATTCTCTAAACTGTAGGTCTGGTTGAGCAGCACGGACCAAAGGCAACAGTGCAGTGGAGCGTGTCTTGGCATATCACAAATGGATTAGCAAAGTCAAGGACAGCAGATTATGCAGCATGGCAGACAAACAGAGCAGGTAGCACACATGAAGCAAAGCTAGGTATGTGGATACATATTGGAACAGAATAAATGTAGAAAATTTAGTATACTCAGGCAGTTAATCACTGGAATGCAATCTAGTATTTTCTGGAAGAAAATCTGAAATCTTTAGCCAAGACAATGGTTAATAGCAGCAATGTAATAGGGAAGTATATGCAATCTGGTATCTTCCAGCAGGGCAATAGCTGATAGCAGCAATAGAACAGAAGAAAATGCAGTCTGGAACCTTCCAGCAATGCAATGATGAATAACAGGAACGGAATAAACATAGTTGTGAGAAGTTAGTAACTTGCGAAGAGTTTGGTGTGGATAACACCTAAGTAAACTAAACTGAGCTTGGAAATATTTTTGGTTGTACCATAGAGGTCAGGAGTAACTGAATTAGATGATAGATGCCTAGCTGGAGCTAAGCCAAAAGAAGTAGCAGCAAATTCTTAACAAGCTTGAGGCAAATGTTGACAAAGCTACTCAAATACCTAAACTCCTAAGTTGACCTTAAGTTAAGAAGATCTAGAAGCCTGAGGAGAGAGGAGCAGGACCCAGCACTAGTGAAGAGATAGTTGGATCACAATGCTTTTGTACTTTTTACTGGTCATTAGAATGCTCTTGTACCTTGTGTTAGTCATTAGAGCATACTGGGAACGATGTTCTCCCATAGGCTCCTGGCAAAGGGGCCAACTACAGCATAGTCCACAAAGTGTAGCAGAAGACAACTGATTTCACATGGGCAGCAGATTGGGGGTGTTGAAATACAACATTATTGCTTAAAAGACCTAAGAGGTCAATGAAACTGAAATGGGGCATGGACATGTGACGCGCTGGGCAAGCCAGGGGTCACAGGTAATGACACCACCACACCCTACACCCCGGATAGGTACACCAAAGCTACACCAAAAATCCTTGTTGCCTTCCTCCAGGGGCTGATGTCCACACCAGGAGGTGGGCCAGGCGGTTGGCTCCGCCCACCGAGGAGTTCACAGTCCTGGAGGCGGGAAAACCAGGCAGATTAGTTTGAGCTGAAGTTGAAGTTAGAGTGAAGTGGTAGAGGAGCAAGTGAGAGGAGTTGAGGTGAAGGAGAAAGTGACAGTTGGAAAGCCTGAAGTTGGTCCGGGTGTGTGCCCCGGACTGAGACAGCAAGGTTAGCAGACGGCGGTGACCGTCTGCAGTGGAGGCTGATCGGAGGTTGCCGAAAGGACCGTGGACGGGTGGTGGCCCGGCGGTACCGGACCGGTATACAAAGAGAAGCCAGCACCATTGGCAGGGGCCTTTCGGATCCCGTCAAGGCTAGGAGTCGGCGTGAATTTGCCAAATCCGTCAGTGAAAGGGACCCCCGGGTCTCCAAACAACTAAGTCCCGATTGAAGGCAACAGTCCAACCGTAGGAGAGACACCGCCACCGCCAAGGCACCAGTTTCTCAGGGCCAGCGCCTGCGGGCAAAGAGGGGCTCCTCCGGCCCATATCCAAGTCGGGGAGCGGGATACCGGTGGGAATCCATCGCTACCAACATTGAACTCAGGTGCAGGGAAAGAGACAGTCACCGTTAACTACCGGGGAAAAGCAACAGCAGCCGTCCGTGGGAACCGTCTTTCCAGCCGTGTGTTTTACCGAGAACTGTGTCAACGTCTCAGGCTGAGTGAGTACCACCATGCCGTGAGGCACAGCGCTGCCCCCGCGACCCTGCACCTCACCAGGCCCCGCACCTGGCCTGCCATCCCTCATCCCTACCCCATCACCGGGCCCCGGGACAACCAACCCCCTACCCACGGAGGGGAGAAATAACAACAAAGCTGCTCCCTGTCACCGCTCCCGGGATCCCCATACAGAGCAGCGGTGGTGTCCACACAATCACCACAACCGCGGGTGGCGTCACGGACAATAAATCCCCAAAACCAATCCCCTTTTCACTCACGGGCGAGGAGCGCCGCTCGAGTCCCCGGGATCCGGCCCATCGCTTGAGCCACCGAGCAGCAGAGGGCGCAGCAGCAGCGGCAGCCGGACCCGAGCAGTGGGAGAGCGCAGCGTCCCCTCCTCCGCCCGCGACAGACATATTCTATAGTGTATCTGTGAGATGCTCAGGATTTTGTTTAATATTACTGGTGATCAGAGGGGAGCGAGTAGTGATAAAATAGCATCTGCAAACCCCCCAAAGTTTATAAACAATCCCTCCACATGGTTTTGTTGTGGAGCGCTCGGGGTCATCCCTAGCCTAGCTGACTGTAATGCAATTTTTTGGAAGGAGCCCAGGACTGTCAGCAGCTGAAAGCAGCTCTGAGTGAAGAATGTGTTCTACTTATCGAAACCGGAGCCGTAACTAATATACACAGATCTCACGTCCTCGGGCGGCAGATTTTTCCATTTTCCTGGAGTTTACAACAAGCTCAAACTGTTTCCTCCAGCTGATAAATCCAGGTTTTGCCAGCAGCCCCCACTCACAACTCCCTGCAGTACACGGCTGGTACATACAGTGCCTACAAGTAGTATTCAACCCCCTGCAGATTTAGCAGGTTTGTAAGATTTATGCATCTGTTAATAAATCCTGCTCTTGTTTGAAGTTTGCAGGCTCTAACATATTTACATCTTATCAAACCTGCTAAATCTGCAGGGGGTTGAATACTACTTGTAGGCACTGTACAAGGAGGCGATGAAATCTAACAATAATCATAGCCATGGCAGCAATCTCTGGGACCCCGTTGCAAAAGTTTTCACACCCACCTGACAAATGATGTACCACACGTGGCTCCCTGGGGTACACGGGTGGTGCAGGCAAAGAGGCGATGAAATCTAACAATAGTCATAGCCATGGCAGCAATCTCTGAAACCCCATTGCAAAAGTTTTCACCCCCACCCGACAAATGATGTACCACATATGAGATAGATAGACTTTATTCGCAAATACCGTAGCAATGAATGGAGAGACAACTTGTGCATGGTCACTTCTCTTTTCACTTCAGGTTGGACACTATGACTCTCACTTGTCACACTAGGTATAGGGAAGTACCACAAGTACGGTGACAGGGAGGGGAAACCCTAAACCCTTGTGTCGAGGGACGGGGGAGATGGTGGCCCAAGATGAAAACTTCCACTGGCCCCTGGCTTCGCTGACCACCCTAGATAGGTTCCGCACCTATGCGCTGACCAGGATACCTGGCTGACTCTGAACTAGGCCCTAGGTAGGGAGTGGATGGGATGAGCGCTTAGTCAACCCCACTAAGCTCTAAGGACGACACAGGTAGCACAAATGGGGGAAGTGAACAAACAACTGATCTCCAAGAAGACTCAGGGAGAGGAACATCAACAAACAACGTTTCTCAAGATGAATACAAGCTGACTGCTTGCATCCAAGGCCTGTATAGGAATATAACTCTATCACCAGCAAACACCAAGGGGAAATGTGGGTATTTAAGGACACAAGGGGAAGTGATGCTGATTAACAGCTGAAAGGTGAGGATATCTGCAGGGTCCTAAAAGGAAAGGGAACACACAGAAGTTACATAGGATACCATTTACACCACAGCAGGAAGAATAGAAAGTCAGAGAGCAGTTTGTGTAGCCAAACGCTGCGACCTTCTACAGAAGGACACCACAGGACTGTCTGTCAACCGTGACATGTACATGTTTATCACTGCTTCATATGGGCATCATAAAGTGCCCGGGAGCACCATGAATAAGCCAAAATGGCAAGCCACCCAATAAGAGTCAATTCATCTTATGGCCATCATGCAATGCTACTTTTACCCTGCAAATGTTGCTGTAGGGAAAATGCCTGTATGTCCATGGGAACCAGATTATAAAAGGTTCTTTCCTTTCTCTGATGGTACCATCTCTTTAATTTCATGCCAATTTGTTGCAAAAAATTTCACGCCCTTTAAGTAGCTGTCTAGTCATCCGGACAGTTGTTCCTCTTATCTCCCATCTACTTACATCCCAAATCTTCAACGTCACTCGTTTTTACCATGCAAAAGAATTAACCCTACAAGAAAGCGGAACCAGAGTGTCTGCACATCTGCTGGATGAGTAATATTCCTCCGTTATGTCCTCCCAGAGTCTTATAATACCGCTCTGTCTTCAGCGCGGCTCTGGAGCACGATATTAACAATCTGGGTTATTGTCGCGCTGGATCCGGCGGCCTCACTCTAAACCTTCCCCAGAAATGTGAGACGACAAGAATATAAAAACACTCAACGGTGCAAAGTCACTGAAAAGGGAGTGGAAGGTGAGGGTTTGTTTATTTTTTTATTTTTAAATAAATAAATAAACAAAACTATTTGGTCTTCTCTAGAGTTGAGCGATGTTCGATTCGAACCGTTCGCCAGTTTCAAATTCGAGTGGTTTTGGGCGGTGTTCGAGTCATTCAACGAACTCGAACGATTTGCTTCAAGTTCGGCAGTTCGAGTTACCGTTCAATAACGGTTCGATCACCAAAAGCGTGGCTTTTCACAGTAAGTATGTGTGCACGTTCCGTATCTGCATGCGTCTTGCATCCCCAGCACAATCCCTCTCTCTTTCCTACTCACCGATTACGGGTGCGGCGCTGCACGGCTGTCACAAAGCTACGGCGGCTTTTCCCCCTTTTTAATGGCTGCCGCTCATTATTCAATCTGGTATTCCCTGCTGTCCCCGCCCACTGGCGCCCATGATTGGTTGCAGTCAGACACGCCCCCACGATGAGTGACAGCTGTCTCACTGCAACCAATCACAGCCGCCGGTGGGCGGGTCTATATCGTGCAGTAAAATAAATAAATAATTAAAAAAAAACAAAACAACTCCCAGTTCCCCCCAATTTTGATACCAGCCAAGATAAAGCCACATGGCTCGAGGCTGGTATTGCCACCACCATAACAATATCAGCCAGCAGACGCCCGAAATTGCCGCATCCATTAGATGCGATAGTCCTGGGACTCTACCCGTCTCATCCCGAATTGCCCTGGTGCGGTGGCAATCGGGGTAATAAGGGGTTAATCATGGCAGGCATCTCCCCGAGATACCTTCCATGATTAACGTGTAAGTGAAAGTAAATAAACACACACAACGAAAAATCCTTTGTTTGGAATAAAAGACAAAAAAACACCCTCATTTACCTCTTTATTAATCCCCAAACAACAATCCAGGTCCGAAGTAATCCACACGACGCTTTCAGCTCTGCTACATGAAGCTGACAGGGAGCGCCGTAGAACAGGAGCGCGCTGTGTCAGCTCCACACAGCAACTGAAGTGAGCCGCACTGTCACCGGAGACTTCACTCAGGTAGTGAGTGTGATCTATCTCTCTCTCTGCAACACAGAGGTCAAGATTACCAAATCTTCCTATGCTTTTCAGTAAAGGCAGTGGCTCAATGGGTAGAGCTGCCGCCTAAGGAGAATTACTTCACGAGTTCGAGTCCCGGCGGTCCCGGTAAAGAATTTAAATGATAATTATCATTTATTTATAATTATAATTTAATTTAATTATGCACTGAGGGGAGGAGCCGGACATCAGCTGTGAGCCGAGGGAAACACCTCTAAAATCGGAGCAGTTCACGGAATGAGGTTGCATTGCTCTCTCCTCTTCTCTCTCCTCTCTCTCTTTTTCTCTCTCTTTCTCTCTCTCTTTCTCTCTCTTTTTCCCTCTTTCTTTCTCTTTTTCTCTCTTTTTCTCTCTTTCTCTCTCTCTTTTTCTCTCTTTCTCTCTCTCTTACTCTTTTTCTCTCTTTCTCTCTCTTTTTCTCTCTGTTTTCTCTCTCAGACCTGGCGATGATCAGCTGGATGCGGTCACCTGACGGAATCAGCTGACACTATAAGTCGAGCGGTGAGGCCGGCTTTTTAATGCCCGGCCGGCTAAACTATCAGCTGCTGACAGGCGGACAGGAGTCTGCACAGAAGTGTGTAGTTTTTTGGGGTTTTTTGCACTGATGCTTCAGCTGATTGTATAAAAGCCATTTATACAATCAGCTGCTGTGTCATGTGATTCAGGCTCTTGAACCTGACACATCATCTGATCGCTTTGCCTTTCAGCAAACCGATTAGATGATTTTGGATCCGGATTGGATGGCGCGGGACCCTTGGCCCAGGAGTACTGCGGAGGGGGGTTCTTTATTTCAATAAAGACGGAGTCACTAATTGAGTTGTGTTTTATTTTGTCTGTCTGTATGGAGGAGAGCAGACAGCAGCTGCAGAACTACAAGGCTCAGCATCCTCCATCCAAGACTGTATGAATTTCATGAAATAATTAAAAAAAAAATGACGTGGGCTTCACCCAATTTTTGTGTCCAGCCAGGTACAACTAGGCAGTTGGGGATTGGAATCCGCAGTGCAGGGTGCCCAAGCTTTCTGGGCCCCTCTGCTTCGAATTGCAGCCCGCAGCCGCCCCAGAAAATAGCACTTTCATAGAAGCACCATCATCTGGCGCTGTATCCAACTCTTCCAGCTGCCCTGATGCCGGGTGGCTTGCTGGAATAATAATGGGTTAATACTAGCTTTGTTTTACTAGCTAGTATTAAGCCAGAGATTCTTAATGTCAGGCAAGTTTGACCCGGCCATTAAGAATCTCCAATAAAGGGTTAAAAAAATAATAGAAATAAATACACAGACACATTAGAGACTCCATGTTAATTACTCCCTCTCACCCCTCCACGATCTTCTGTCTTCTTTCTCCTTCAACCCATGCAGCTCTGCTACATCAGACAGCACTGCATGGGAGGAAGACGCTGATGCTCCCATGCAGTCTAATCACTCAGTGAGTGAGCAGAGGCTGCGGGTTGTAAGTGGTGACGTCACCGCTGCCACCATTGAAATAGTAATCTGACAGACGGGTTACTATAGCAACGGTGATCTCCGTTATTCACCGGCTGTGGCATCCAGTTCTTGCATGTGGGCTGACTCTGTAAAGAGCGCCCACATGCAGGAACGGGGAGCCAAGCATGTGCCCAAGCATCTTGCCGTTACACGGAGATGCTCAAACGAGCACCGCGTACTGGAGAGATGCACTGACAGGACCTAGCATGACGTCTAGCCATGTGACCAGTCTGTAGCCAATGAGATAATACACACGTGGCTGGTCACATGCTATGACGACGTCACGGAAGGTCCTATCATCAGTGCTGGTTACCGGGAGGACGCAGCGATGATCGGAAGGAAAAGCGGCGGGAGACAGAGTGCAGGACGCGTCGCGGGGACCTGTAAGCGTAATGGCAATGTTTATTAACTATATGTGTACATGTATAATGTGTTTGCATGTGTTTTTGTTTACCTGCCATTGTTTTCAATGGGGTTCGAAGTTGTTCGTTGAACGTTCGCCGAACTAAGCCACCGTTCGACGAACCGAACTCGAACACTAGGGGGGTGGCTCAACACTAGTCTTCTCTCTCCTGTAGTGTCAGTTCTTATGTGCAGGATCCTCTCTACTGTATAGTGTCAGCTCTTATGTGCAGGGTTCTCCCTCCTGTATAGTGTCAGCTCTTATGTGCAGGATCCTCTCTACTGTATAGTGTCAGCTCTTATGTGCAGGGTCCTCTCTCCTGTAGAGTGTCAGCTCTTATGTGCAGGGTCCTCTCTCCTGTAGTGTCAGTTCTTATGTGCAGGGTTCTCTCTCATGTAGAGTGTCAGCTCTTATGTGCAGGATCCTCTCTCCTGTAGAGTGTCAGCTCTTATGTGCAGGGTCCTCTCTCCTGTAAAGTGTCAGCTCTTATGTGCAGGGTCCTCTCTCCTGTAGAGTGTCAGCTCTTATGTGCAGGGTCCTCTCTCCTGTAGAGTGTCAGCTCTTATGTGCAGGGTCCTCATTCTTATGTATAGTGTCAGCTCTTATGTGCAGGGTCCTCATTCTCCTGTATAGTGTCAGCTCTTATGTGCAGGGTCCTCGCTCCTGCAGTGTCAGTTCTTATGTGCAGGGTCTTCTCTCCTGTAGTGTCAGCTCTTATGTGCAGGGTCCTCTCTCCTGTAGAGTGTCAGCTCTTTTTTGCAGGGTCCTCTCTCCTGTATAGTGTCAGCTCTTATGTGCAGGGTCCTCTCTCCTGTAGAGTGTCAGCTCTTATGTGCAGGGTCCTCATTCTTATGTATAGTGTCAGCTCTTATGTGCAGGGTCCTCTCTCCTGTAGAGTGTCAGCTCTTATGTGCAGGGTCCTCTCTCCTGTAGAGTGTCAGTTCTTATGTGCAGAGTTCTCCCTCCTGTAGTGTCAGTTCTTATGTGCAGGGTTCTCCCTCCTGTAGTGTGAGCTCTTATGTGCAGGATCCTCTCTACTGTACAGTGTCAGCTCTTATGTGCAGGGTCCTCTCTCCTGTAGAGTGTCAGCTCTTATGTGCAGGGTCCTCTCTCATGTAGAGTGTCAGCTCTTATGTGCAGGGTCTTCTCTCCTGTAGTGTCAGCTTTTATATGCAGGGTCCTCTCTCCTGTAGTGTCAGCTCTTATGTGCAGGGTCCTCTCTCCTGTAGAGTGTCAGCTCTTATGTGCAGGGTCCTCTCTCCTGTAGTGTCAGCTCTTATGTGCAGGGTCCTCTCTCCTGTATAGTGTCAGCTCTTATGTGCAGGGTCCTCTCTCCTGTAGAGTGTCAGCTCTTATGTGCAGGGTCCTCTCTCCTGTAGTGTCAGCTCTTATGTGCAGGGTCCTCTCTCCTGTATAGTGTCAGCTCTTATGTGCAGGGTCCTCTCTCCTGTAGAGTGTCAGTTCTTATGTGCAGAGTTCTCCCTCCTGTAGTGTCAGTTCTTATGTGCAGGGTTCTCCCTCCTGTAGTGTCAGCTCTTATGTGCAGGGTCCTCTCTCATGTAGAGTGTCAGCTCTTATGTGCAGGGTCCTCGCTCCTGCAGTGTCAGTTCTTATGTGCAGGGTCTTCTCTCCTGTAGTGTCAGCTTTTATATGCAGGGTCCTCTCTCCTGTAGTGTCAGCTCTTATGTGCAGGGTCCTCTCTCCTGTATAGTGTCAGCTCTTATGTGCAGGGTCCTCTCTCCTGTAGAGTGTCAGCTCTTATGTGCAGGGTCCTCTCTCCTGTAGAGTGTCAGCTCTTATGTGCAGGGTCCTCTCTCCTGTAGAGTGTCAGCTCTTATGTGCAGGGTCCTCATTCTTATGTATAGTGTCAGCTCTTATGTGCAGGGTCCTCTCTCCTGTAGAGTGTCAGCTCTTATGTGCAGGGTTCTCCCTCCTGTAGTGTCAGCTCTTATGTGCAGGATCCTTTCTACTGTATAGTGTCAGCTCTTATGTGCAGGGTCCTCATTCTTATGTATAGTGTCAGCTCTTATGTGCAGGGTCCTCTCTCCTGTAGAGTGTTAGCTCTTATGTGCAGGATCCTCTCTCCTGTAGAGTGTCAGCTCTTATGTGCAGGGTTCTCCCTCCTGTAGTGTCAGCTCTTATGTGCAGGGTCCTCTCTCCTGTAGAGTGTCAGCTCTTATGTGCAGGGTCCTCATTCTTATGTATAGTGTCAGCTCTTATGTGCAGGGTCCTCATTCTCCTGTATAGTGTCAGCTCTTATGTGCAGGGTCCTCTCTCCTGTAAAGTGTCAGCTCTTATGTGCAGGGTCCTCTCTCCTGTAGAGTGTCAGCTCTTATGTGCAGGGTCCTCATTCTTATGTATAGTGTCAGCTCTTATGTGCAGGGTCCTCATTCTCCTGTATAGTGTCAGCTCTTATGTGCAGGGTCCTCTCTCCTGTAAAGTGTCAGCTCTTATGTGCAGGGTCCTCTCTCATGTAGAGTGTCAGCTCTTATGTGCAGGGTCTTCTCTCCTGTAGTGTCAGCTTTTATATGCAGGGTCCTCTCTCCTGTAGTGTCAGCTCTTATGTGCAGGGTCCTCTCTCAGTGTCAGCTCTTATGTGCAGGGTCCTCATTCTTATGTATAGTGTCAGCTCTTATGTGCAGGGTCCTCTCTCCTGTAGAGTGTCAGCTCTTATGTGCAGGGTCCTCTCTCCTGTAGAGTGTCAGCTCTTATGTGCAGGGTCCTCTCTCCTGTAGAGTGTCAGCTCTTATGTGCAGGGTCCTCATTCTTATGTATAGTGTCAGCTCTTATGTGCAGGGTCCTCTCTCCTGTAGAGTGTTAGCTCTTATGTGCAGGATCCTCTCTCCTGTAGAGTGTCAGCTCTTATGTGCAGGGTTCTCCCTCCTGTAGTGTCAGCTCTTATGTGCAGGGTCCTCTCTCCTGTAGAGTGTCAGCTCTTATGTGCAGGGTCCTCTCTCCTGTAGAGTGTCAGTTCTTATGTGCAGAGTTCTCCCTCTTGTAGTGTCAGCTCTTATGTGCAGGGTCCTCTCTCCTGTAGTGTCAGCTCCTATGTGCAGGATCCTCTCTACTGTATAGTGTCAGCTCTTATGTGCAGGGTCCTTTCTCCTGTAGAGTGTCAGCTCTTATGTGCAGGGTCCTCATTCTTATGTATAGTGTCAGCTCTTATGTGCAGGATCCTCTCTCCTGTAGTGTCAGCTCTTATGTGCAGGATCCTCTCTACTGTAGAGTGTCAGCTCTTATGTGCAGGGTCCTCTCTCCTGTAGAGTGTCAGCTCTTATGTGCAGGGTCCTCATTCTTATGTATAGTGTCAGCTCTTATGTGCAGGATCCTCTCTCCTGTAGTGTCAGCTCTTATGTGCAGGATCCTCTCTCCTGTAGAGTGTCAGCTCTTATGTACAGGGTCCTCTCTCCTGTAGTGTCAGCTCTTATGTGCGGAGTCCTCTCTCCTGTAGAGTGTCAGCTCTTATGTGCAGGGTCCTCTCTCCTGTAGAGTGTCAGCTCTTATGTGCAGGGTCCTCTCTCCTGTAGAGTGTCAGCTCTTATGTGCAGGGTCCTCTCTCCTGTAATGTCAGCTCTTATAGACGGGAGCAGGGCTTCTTTGTCTTGGGTAAGATTTTACTCTATGACCTTCATCATGAAGATTCCCAGGGAGCATTCAGACTTTAAAAAAAGATCAAAGGAAAGTGTTCAGATCTTGCACAGGGGACTGTATTGTTATAAGGAAGGTCACATATCATGATTTCCCCTGAGATCCTCCTCCTGCATTCTGCATGGACTTTAATAACATTGTCCGCACATCATGTGGAGCCTGAAATGTCTTATCCTCAGCCACGCGTTTCGTTCCAAAGATTTTTATTTTCTGCTCTCGGCACCGCTGTTTTTGGTAACAATGGTTGATGGAAACCTTTTCCAAACTCTAAAGACTGTAATGCTCGTATGTGCAAGCGGGAGTGGACCCACTGGGCACGACTGGGTTTTCACCAGAGCCTTTGATGGTGAGGATGGACTGGACTGCCAGTAGCCACCAGGTACTACTCAGGGAGACACGGTACTGCAACAGCTAGCTCCAGGGGCCGTGGGTATGGATATGGATGGACTCTGATAAGGACCAGTGCAGCCGACGTGGCGAGTATGGATAGGTGGAGCATCGGGTACAGCAGATACTACAAAACAGACAGGTATAAGTAACGTAGCAGCACACAGGTAAGGGACCTGAACAAATAGCAACACATTTCTAGACTTAGGCGGGCTTTACACGTTGCGACATCGCTAGCATCGGCTAGCGATGCCGAGCGCGATAGTACCCGCCCCCGTCGCACATGCGATATGTGGTGATTGCTGCCGTAGCGAACATTATCGCTACGGCAGCGTCACACGCACATACCTGCTCGGCGACGTCGCTGTGACTGCCGAACTATCCCTCCTTCAAGGGGGAGGTGCGTTCGGCGTCACAGCGACGTCACCGCGACGTCACTAATCGGCCGGCCAATAGAAGCGGGGGGAGAGATGAGCGGGACGTAAACATCCCGCCCACCTTCTCCCTTCCGCATTGCCGTCGGGACGCAGGTAAGGAGATGTTTGACGCTCCTGCAGGTTTACACACAGCGATGTGTGGAGCTGCAGGAACAACAAACAACATCGTACCTGCGGTCGACCCGACATTATGGAAATGAACGACGCTACACAGATCACCGATTTTCGACGCTTTTGCGATCGTTTATCGTCGCACCTACGATTTACATGTTGCGATGTCGCTACCGGCGCCGGATGTGCGTCACTAACGACGTGACCCCGACGATATTTCGGAAGCGATGTCGCAACGTGTAAAGCCCGCCTTAGACCATGTTACCCAAGCACTTGCCTTAAGAGTAGGATGCCTTAAATACCTAGTGCCTCTCAGCCATAGGCTGATAGGCACTTCCGGGTTAGGAAGCACCAGCCCTTTAAGAATAGATGCACAGGTCTTGGGAGCTGGTAAAAATGTTACAGTACTCCCTTATGCTCCCCCTTGTCCAGGAATCTTTTAAGGAGGAGGGGGGATTAATATTCTCCTTGGGCTCACATGATCTCTCCTCAGGACCAAAACCTTTACAGTTCACCAAGGAGAGGGTTTTACCTTGCACCCTTTTTATGGCAAGGATGGAATTTTCCCCAAAGGCCACTTCAGCACTGACCAGTGGAGGCAAGGTACCAGGATTCCTGAAGTAGCGGCTCAGGATGATAGGTTTGAGGAGAGGCACATGGAACATTGGGGATATGCAAGGAGGCTGGAGGCTTCAGCTTGTAGGACACGGCATTGATCTGCTGGAGCACCTCAAAGGGACCAATAGAACAGGGTCCCAGCTTGTAGGATGGCATCTTGAGATGGACGTATTTAGAGGAGAGCCGTATCTTGGCTCTGGGGCGGAACAAGGGAGTATCCAGGCGTCTCTTATCTGCATGACTCTTCATTCGGATGGAGAACTGCTTCAGGGAGGACTTGCTCTCCTCCCAGATCTTGGGAAACTTTTAATGAGCGCATCGGCCACAAAGGATATAGCCACAAGGAAAGGGATTTTGGTCTGCAGTGCATAGACTATATGGAATAGAGAGTTAGCGGAGAACTCACATGATTATTGTAGGAGAACTCCACCCATGGAAGAAGCTTGACCTAATAGCTGTGGTGTTCATTGATAAAGTATTACATGAAATTTGTCAGGATCTGGTTTACTTGCTCCACTTGGCCTTTAGACTGTGGATGGTAGGCCGACAAGAAGTCCAAGGTGACATCCAGCAGCTTACAGGTGGCTCTCCAGAACTGAGATGTGAACTGGAGACATTTGTTAAACACAATTTGGGAAGGTAGGTCGTGCAGGTGAAAAATATGTTGGATGAAGTGCTCAACAAGCTTTGGGGCAGAAGGAAACCGGAGAGTGGAGTGAAATGCACCATCTTAGAAAACCTGTTCACTACTATCCAGATAACGGAGCGACTAGATGACCCGGCAGGTAGGTGATGAAGTCCATCTATAAATTTGTAGACTGCAGAAGTCGCCCATCAGGAAGCTTCATGGGCTTGGGGGATTTGTTGCGGGCACATGAGGGACAGGCAGAGACAAACTCCACAAAGCCTTGACACAGCATTGGCCACCAGTAGAGCCAAAAGATTAGTACAGTAATCTTCTGTCTGATGTGACCGGCCAACTTAGAGTAGTGACCCCACTGTAGAACTCGCTTTATATCTGCTTCTGCTACGAACGTCTTTTTGGTAGGTACTCCAGATATGTTTACCGGAGTTACAGTGAGCATTTTGGAGGGGTCAATAATATGTTGATGCTCCTCCTCCTGGTCGGCCGACATTAAGGACCTGAAAAGTACCTCTGCCTTGATGTTCTTTTTGGCTGACCGTAAATAGAGAGCAATGCCAAAGTGGGCGAAGAATAGTGATCATCAGGTTTGACCTGAATTCAGTCTCTGAGCCGACTGTAGGTAGGCCAGGTTTTTATGGTCGGTGCGCCGCCCCTTTCAGTAGGTATCGCCACTCCTCCAGAGCCATCTTGATCACCAACAATTCTTGTTCGCCAATCAAGTAGTTGCGTTCAGAAGCAAAAAAGGCCCTAGAAAAGAAACCGCATGTTACCATCTTAGACCGGGTACACATATCCGGCTTTTCGCCGGTTTGACGGATGCGGCGCACACCAGCACAGGTGTACTGGCGTGCACCGCATCCATCAAACCGGCGACAAGCTGGATATGTGTACCCGGCCTTACTGGTAGCAGATTTCTACTTGAGGACGTCATCGGTCCCAGAGGAAGAAGCATCAACTTCCAAGAAGAATTGTCTGTTAATCTTCAGTATATGCAGTGAAAGAGCTGATGGGAAGGCCTGCTTGAGGGAGATAAATGGTCTTTCGTCTTCAGGAGTCCACATCTTGGGATTCACCATTTTGCGGAACAAAGCCATGATAGGAAAATTACAGGGTGAGAATTGTAGAATTAATTGGTGGTAATAACTGACTAAACCCAGGAACCACAGAATCGCCTTCATTCCATCTTTATTAGGCCATGTCTGAACCGCAGACACCTCTGTATCCATCTTCAAGCCGGTGTCAGAGATTATGTAGCCCATGAAGGGAAGGGATGTCTGTTCAAAAAGACACTTCTCGAATTTGGCATATAACTGGTTTTCCCTCAGCCTCTGTAGACCATGGCAAACATTCCTCCTGGGGATGGGCAGATTGCGAGAGAACACTAGAATATCATCCAGGTACACCACCACACATGAGTAGAGAAGATACCGGAAGATATCATTGACGAATTCCTGGAAGACCGCCGGAGCGTTGCGGATCCCAAATCTCATTAACCGATACTCATAGTGGCCGTTACACATATTAGAGGCAGTTTTCCATTTACCGCCCTAATGTATACGGACAAGATCTTTTGCACCCTGGAGGTCGAGCTTGGAGAAGATCCTGGAATCTCGGAGATGATTGAACAATTCCAGTATAAGTGGCAGTGGATACTTGTTCTTGACAGTGATTTCGTTGATTCCTCTATAATCGATACAGGGGTGCAGACAACCATCCTTTTTCTTAATAAAGAAGAAGCCGGCTCCGGCCGGTGAGGAGGAATTCTGGATGAATATTCTTGGCAGATTCACCTTGACGTACTCGGACATGGCTAGGCTTTCCGCCTGTGACAGAGGGTAGATTTGGCCGCGAGGAGAGGTAAAACTGGGAAGAAGATTGATTGGGCAACCTGACTGCCTATGTGGTGGCAGTGTTACAGCCTCCCTCTTGTTGAAGACATACACGTAGGCCCAGTAGACGAGTGGCAGTCCCAGATGATTTGAAGTAATCACAGGCGGTCATAACACAGCAGAACACGGGTAAGTAACATAAACAAAAAACAACGCATCTCTAGGGTTATACCGTGTTGCCCAGGCACCTCCCATAAGGGGAGGATGCCTTAAATACCTAGTGCCATAGGTGCTTTGGTAATCTAAGAATCGCACACTTCCAGGAGACCTGGTGGCAGGAATCAGGTACAGAAGCCACTGCTGAGCGGCCAGAAGGGTGATTGTGCAGGTGTCCCCACCAGGGGAGGGGGCAAAACAGTAACGGCGTTACACAGACCTTCTATAGGGTCAGAAAGCATAATCTAAAGGCTGCTTTACACGCTGCGACATCGCTCAAGCGATCTCGTTGGGGTCCCGGAATTTGTGACGCATAATCCGGCTGGTTTAGCGATGTCGTTGCGTGTGACACCTATGAGCGATTTTGAATCGTCGCAAAAACGTTCAAAATCGCTCATCGGTGACATACCCCCTATTCTCGATTATCGCTGCTGCTGCAGCTACCGATGTAGTTCCTCGTGGCTGCGGCAGCACACATCGCTATGTGTGACACCGCAGGAACGAGGAACCTCACCTTACCTGCGCCCGCCCGCATTGAGGAAGGAAGGAGGTGGGTGGGATGTTACGGCCGCTCATCACCGCCCCTCCGCTTCTATTGGGCGGCGGTTCAGTGACGCTGCTGTGACGTCGCTGTGACGCTGAACGAACCGCCCCCTTAGAAAAGAGGTGGTCGCTAGGCAGGTAAGTAGTGTGACGGGTCCGTGCGATGTTGTGTGCCATGGGCAGCGATTTGCCCGTATCACACACCCGATGGGGGCGGGTACGCACGCTAGCGATATCGGTACCGATATCGCAGCGTGTAAAGCGGCCTTTAGACTTTGGTTTACAACCTGTGTTTTTTTAGCTGGGAAACTACAACTCCAAGCATGCCCTGAGAGAGGTGTAACCATCTGGGTACCTACCATAAATTGGGTTCGTAAGTGGCAAAGGGCCATTTAGGACCCCTGAAGCAGCAGGGCTTGCATGTGACTGTTACTTCAGGTTTCTCTAGGTGTTTCTATGAACCACCAGCTCCTGCAAACCTGATCTGTCCTTTTATTTGATGGACCGCCATTCATGTGTAATACCACTTGTGGACTGTAGTGGCCACTGCAGTACAAAATGAGCAGCCGGTGGCAGCGTCCCCAGGCAAGATCAGCCGATTGCGGAGCGCCTCATACTCAGCTGTGATGAGAAAACCCTTTTTTGATGTTGATAAATGTAAAGAAATGGATCATCTCGTACAGTCTAAAATAATTCTTTTTTGTCTCATCAAGCTCAGGTTTTCTCACCGCCATACTTTACACTGCAGCTCTGGCTGTTTAGAGCTGAATACTCTCACAGCAACAATATTAACTAGAAGAAACTAAACCATTGACGGGAAATAGTCTGCAACACATAGATCACAGGGGGGAGCACAATAAAAGGGGCGCAGGGAGTTCTGCTTTAAGATCCCCTCCCCAGGTATCTGTTTTAATGACACTTGTTTTTGCTGAATATGAGGATGATTGAGACCCATTAACAGCGAATATTACTGCCGTTTCCCAGCTACGCACAGATTCTAGGGCTCTTGATTGATACAAGCGCCGCTGACTTTTAATAAGATCCATTTTGCATGTTAAGCAAGTTAATTACACAAAAAAAATACATCCCAGTCCATCTTGTAATGAGGAGTAACAAGCACGTAATCACCCGAGGCGAAGAATTTATCCTAATTGGAGAGCAGTCATTTATTTTTGTAAAAGATGTGTCTCATTAGGCGCTGGCGATGAAGCGGGAAACGGAGGCTCCATCCCCTGGAAAACATGAGTCTGGTGCATCACTGGCGGGTCTACATAAATCCATTGTATATCGGTATAGACCTGGCGCACATCAAGTATATTGTCATCTCACAGATATAATGGGAGTGATATGTTACCTGGGGGTGACAGAGCTCACCAGAAACATCAAAATGGCCCCTTCAATAAGATCCAAATAATTCATGTGAAAAGATCATAACATAAATAATGCTGCCATACTACAAACAAAACTAATGTCACCAGATAGTAACATAAATAATGCTGCCTTACTACAAACAAAACTAATGTCAAAAGATCGTAAAATAAATAATGCTGCCATACTACAAACAAAACTAATGTCAAAAGATCGTAAAATAAATAATGCTGCCATACTACAAACATAACTAATGTCACCAGATAGTAACATAAATAATGCTGCCTTACTACAAACATAACCAATATCACCAGATAGTAACATAAATAATGCTGCCATACTACAAACATAACTAATGTCACCAGATAGTAACATAAATAATGCTGTCATACTACAAACATAACTAATGTCACCAGATAGTAACATAAATAATGCTGCCATACTACAAACATAACTAATGTCACCAGATAGTAACATAAATAATGCTGTCATACTACAAACATAACTAATGTCACCAGATAGTAACATAAATAATGCTGCCATACTACAAACATAACTAATGTCACCAGATAGTAACATAAATAATGCTGCCATACTACAAACATAACTAATGTCACCAGATAGTAACATAAATAATGCTGTCATACTACAAACATAACTAATGTCACCAGATAGTAACATAAATAATGCTGCCTTACTACAAACATAACTAATGTCAGAAGATCGTAACATAAATAATGCTGCCATACTACAAACATAACTAATGTCACCAGATAGTAACATAAATAATGCTGCCTTACTACATACATAACTAATATCACCAGGTAGTAACATAAATAATGCTGCCTTACTACAAACATAACTAATGTCACCAGGTAGTAACATAAATAATGCTGCCATACTACAAACATAACTAATGTCACCAGGTAGTAACATAAATAATGCTGCCATACTACAAACATAACTAATGTCACCAGATAGTAACATAAATAATGCTGCCATACTACAAACATAACTAATGTCACCAGATAGTAACATAAATAATGCTGCCATACTACAAACATAACTAATGTCACCAGATCGTAACAT
This sequence comes from Anomaloglossus baeobatrachus, assembly GCF_048569485.1. Lineage (NCBI taxonomy): Eukaryota > Metazoa > Chordata > Amphibia > Anura > Aromobatidae > Anomaloglossus > Anomaloglossus baeobatrachus. Next base: position 763,696,735 of record NC_134354.1, read on the forward strand.
AAATAATCCTGCCATACTACAAACATAACTGTCAAAAGATCGTAACATAAATAATGCTGCCATACTACAAACATAACTAATGTCACCAGATAGTAACATAAATAATGCTGCCTTACTACATACATAACCAATATCACCAGGTAGTAACATAAATAATGCTGCCTTACTACATACATAAATAATGTCACCAGATAGTAACATAAATAATGCTGCCATACTACAAACATAACTAATGTCACCAGATTATACCATAATGCTACCATACTACATAACTAATATCACCACATTGTAATATATATAATGCTGCTATACTACATACATAACTAATGTCACCACTTCATAATATAAATACTACACACATACAGTTGAAACCAGAAGTTTCTCTCCGCTCTCTATAAAGACACATCTACAGGTTTTTGCCTCCGCTCTCTATACACTGTGTGCAGAATTATTAGGCAAATGAGTATATTGATCCCATGATACTTTTTATACATGTCGTCCTACTCCAAGCTGTATAGGCTGAGAGCCAACTACCAATTAAGTAAATCAGGTGATGTGCATCTCTGTAATGAGGAGGGGTGCGGTGTAATGACAGCAACACCCTATATAAGGGGTGCATACTTATTAGGGAACTTCCTTTCCTTTGGCAAAATGGGTCAGAAGAGAGATGTGACGGGCTCTGAAAAGTCCAAAATTGTGAGATGTCTTGCAGAGGGATGCAGCAGTCTTGAAAGTGCCAAACTTTTGATGCGTGATCACCGAACAATCAAGCGTTTCATGGCAAATAGCCAACAGGGTCGCAAGAAGCGTGTTGGGCAAAAAAGGTGCAAAATAACTGCCAATGAATTGAGGAAAATCAAGCGTGAAGCTGCCAAGATGCCATTTGCCACCAGTTTGGCCATATTTCAGAGCTGCAACGTTACTGGAGTATCAAAAAGCACAAGGTGTGCCATACTCAGGGGCATGGCCAAGGTAAGGAAGGCTGAAAAACCACCACCTCTGAACAAGAAACATAAGATAAAACCTCAAGACTGGGCCAAGAAATATCTTAAGACTGATTTTTCTCAGGTTTTATGGACTGATGAAATGAGAGTGACTCTTGATGGGCAGATGGATGGGCCCGAGGCTGGATCAGTAAAGGGCAGAGAGCTCCACTCCGACTCAGACGCCAGCAAGGTGGAGGTGGGCACTGGTATGGGCTGGTATCATCAAAGATCAACTTGTGGGACCTTTTTCTGGTTGAGGATGGAGTGAAGCTCAACTCCCAGACCTAGTGCCAGTTTCTGGAAGACAACTTCTTCAAGCAGTGGTACAGGAAGAAGTCGGTATCGTTCAAGAAAAACATGATTTTCATGCAGGATAATGCTCCATCACATGCATCCAACTACTCCACAGCGTGGCTGGCCAGTAAAGGTGTAAAAGATGAACAAATAATGACATGGCCCCCTTATTCACCTGATCTGAACCCCATAGAGAACCTGTGGTCCCTCATAAAATGTGAGATCTATAGGGAGGAAAAACAGTGCACCTCTGGGAGCAGTGTCTGGAGGCTGTGGTGGCTGCTGCACGCAATGTGGATCGTAAACAGATCAAGCAACTGACAGAATCTAGAGGGGGCTTTACACACTACGATATCGTTAATGTTTTATCGTCGGGGTCACGTTGTAAGGCTACTTTCACACATCCGGTTTGAGCCGTGCGGCTCAATCCGGCTGTGAAACCTATGCAACGGATGCGGCGAAAACACCGCATCCTTTGCATAAGTTTTTACATGCGGCCGGTCCAGTTTTTTCCGGTTGAGGCATGCTACTGAGCATGCGCAGTGGAAAAAAACAGCATGCGGCGGCCGGATGCGTTTTATTCCGCATCGCACCGCATCCGGCATCCATAGGCATGCATTGAAAATGCGCCGCAGCGGCCGGATGCGGCGCGATGCAGTTTTTTTTGCCGGAGCAAAAAACGTTGCAGGGAACGTTCTATCCAGCCGCCGCATCGGCTAAATCTGCCGCATGCGGCAAAAACCGGACCGAACGTAAGCCCCTGCAGCACAATACGGCACTAATGTAAGTCTATGCAAAAAAACCCGCAACCGGCATTACAAAAGCCGGTTGCGGTTTTTCTGCAGAACGCCGTATTGTGCCGCAGAGCAAAAATCCGGATGTGTGAAAGTAGCCTTAGGCAGAAAAAAAAAGTGTTGCCATACTGTATGCATAATATCACCATACGGTAAGAAATAATGCTACCGTACTACATATGTAATTAGTCACTGTAAACATAAATAATGCTGCCATACTGTACAAATAATTAGTATTACTGAGCAATGCAGCTAACAGTCATTCTGTAGAAATAAATAATGCACCAAAAGACAGATTCAATCTAATAGTGACACCAGCATAGCCAGTGCTGGAGAAAGTGCTGCCGGAGAATGTGGCTGTGTTACTCAGGTGGACACATCCCTGGTGGTCTAGTGCAGTGACGTGGTTAGTGCCACTATTATCTTTCATTCATTCATTTAATGTTTTGCTCCAAATGCTCTAGAATTTACTGGAGCTGCCACCAGAGGGCGCTCACTGCACATAACAGAATATCACATGTGCTTAGCTCCCTCTGGTGGAGGCCGCCTGCATAACACAGTGGATTATTTCAGGAAATACAAAGGAGTTCCACACTTCCCATACCCTATTGACAGTAAATATCTTGCAGAGCGCAGCCTTTTCTGATGTTTGGTGACAAAAAGTAAAGACATTTCCATTTAGTATCTTATATATCATCAATGCAAAAGGCTTATTACCACAGCGCCACCTTGTGGACACAACTATAAATGCATAGCACCAGATTGGCGCACGCTTGTTACGAAGACCATGTTTATGCCAATTTGCATTGTGTGAACTTGGTCCAATGCTCCAGATACTATTTCCCTGACGAAGAACAATTCCTACCTCCGTCATTGACCATTGGAGCCCAGCTGGATCATTTAGCCACCACCAGTACATATATCATAGTATCATAGTATCATAGTTTTTAAGGTTGAAGGGAGACTCTAAGTCCATCTAGTTCAACCTGTAGCCTAACATGTTGATCCAGAGGAAGGCAAAAAACCCCAATGTGGCAAACAAGTTCCAATGGGGAAAACATTTCCTTCCTGACTCCACATACGGCAATCAGACTAGTTCCCTGGATCAATACCCTGTCATAAAATCTAATATACATAACTGGTTATATTAAATTTTTCAAGAAAGGCATCCAGGCTCTGCTTAAATGTTAGTAGTGAATCACTCATTACAACATCATGCGGCAGAGAGTTCCATAGTCTCACTGCTCGTACAGTAAAGAATCCTCGTCTGTGATTATGATTAAACCTTCTTTCCTCAAGACGTAGCGGATGCCCCCGTGTTCCAGTCGCAGGCCTAGGTGTAAATAGATCTTTGGAAAGGTCTCTGTACTGTCCCCTCATATATTTATACCCCCCTAAGCCTTCGTTTTTCCAGACTAAATAACCCCAAGTTTAATAACCTGTCTTGGTATTGCAGCCCCCCCATTCCTCTAATAATCTTGGTCGCTCTTCTTTGCACCCTCTCCAGTTCAGCTATGTCCTTCTTATATATCGGTGACCAGAATTGTACACAGTATTCTAAGTGCGGTCGCACTAGTGACTTGTACAGAGGTAGAACTATATTTTTTTCATGAACACTTATACCTCTTTTAATACATCCCATTATTTTATTAGCCCTGGCAGCAGCTGCCTGACACTGTCCACTAAAGTGAAGTTTACCATCCACCCATACACCCAAGTCTTTTTCTGTGTCTGTTTTACCCAGTGTTCTACAATTAAGTACATAATCATAAATGTTATTTCCTCTACCCAAGTGCATGACCTTACATTTATCTACATTAAACTTCAATTGCCACTTCTCAGCCCAATCCTCCAATTTACATAAATCTCCCTGTAATATAAAATTATCCTCCTCTGTATTGATTACCCTGCAGAGTTTAGTATCATCTGCAAATATTGAAATTCTACTCCGCATGCCCCCAACAAGGTCATTTATAAATATGTTGAAAAGAAGCGGGCCCAATACTGACCCCTGTGGTACCCCACTCTGAACTGAGACCCAGTCCGAGTACGTACCATTAATAACCACCCTTTGTTTCCTATCACTGAGCCAGTTTTTAACCCAGTTACACATATTTTCCCCTATCCCCATTATTCTCATTTTATGTACCAACCTTTTGTGTGGCACCGTATCAAAAGCTTTTGAAAAGTCCATATACACAACATCCACTGCATTTCCCTGGTCCAGGCTTGAACTTACCTCTTCATAGAAGCTGATCAAATTAGTTTGACAGGATCGATCCCTCATAAACCCATGTTGATACTCTGTCATAAGGTTATTTTTCTTGAGATACTCCAGTATAGCATCTCTCAAGAAACCCTCAAGGATTTTACCAACCGTAGAGGTTAAACTTACCGGCCTATAATTTCCCGGCTCAGTTTTTGTCCCTTTTTTGAATATTGGCACCACATTTGCTATGCGCCAGTCCTGCGGTACCGACCCTGTTATTAAGGAATCTGAGAAGATTAAAAATAATGGTCTATCTATCACAGAACTCAATTCCTGTAGTACTCTGGGGTGTAGCCATCCGGGCCCGGAGATTTGTCAACCTTAGTGATTTCGATGCGGCGGTGTACTTCCTGCTGGGTTAAGCAGGTAATATTCAAGGGTGAATTTATGGCATCACTGGTCATGTCATCTGCCATGGCATTTTCTTGTATAAAAACTGTAGAAAAAAAGTCATTCAGCAGGTTGGCTTTACCCTCATCCCCTTCCACCATTTCACCAAGACTATTTTTAAGGGGGCCAACACTATCGCTTTTCAGTTTTTTACTGTTTATGTAGTTAAAGAATATTTTAGGATTATTTTTACTTTCTCTCGCAATGAGTCTCTCTGTCTCAAACTTAGCTAACTTAATTTGCTTTTTACATATTTTATTTAATTTTCTATAATTATATAATGCCTCATCACTACCTACCCTCTTTAATTCTTTTAAGGCTTTCTGTTTTTCTTTTATTGCTTCCCTTTATATTATCAAAATCTTTAGGAGCATTTTTTTTTTACTTATTTATATGAATTTTCGACTGAGCACCGCACTTACGATTGGGTTTTATTAAAAATATTGGAGCGTTTGACTTCGACAGCCTTTATGTATCACAGTACAGAACAGAATGAGCTAACTTGTGATCCGTCAGTGAGCTCTGCCTGTTCTCTGTGACCTGATCTCTGTTCTGAGCTGCTGATCTTTGATATGACGTTGCCCCACTAATCGGTGTGCGAGGGTTCTCTGCACACAGAATAGGCGTATTGTTTATAGACCATTTCACCACATGGCAGCCATGTAGCCACTTTGTGACAGCGGTCATCCATGAACCATCACCGTACGGAGCAGGAAATGTGCTCAGTTTCTCCGGATTTCGGCAATACCCCAATACTTTTGAGTGCAGTTCAAAACTCAGAAGGAAAAATTATATTTTTACCCCATGGGAAGGGCTTAGCACCTATCGCAAGGCGGACGCCAGGTACTACTCCCAGGGCTGTGACTGGGACTGTGGCAGCTGACCCTCAGGTATGGGCACAGATATGAGCCGGCACAGTCCAGATGACAGAGGCAGACAGATACAGCAGGGTAAATAGGCATGGGAAGGGTGGTACAGGTGACGGACACAGGGATAACAGGACGAGAGCTGAGGACCTGACAACTAACTAGCTAGAATACTGACTAGCTTAAAGCATTGTGCAGGCACCTCCCCTAATGGGAGGGTGCCTTAAATACATAGTGCTGAGAGTCATTTCCTGGAAATAGCACACCAGCCCTTTAAGAGAAGGGCCAGTGCGCGCACGTTCATGTGCCCTAAGCGAGCTTCCTGGAGACCTGGGCTGCATGCACAGGCCCTGGGGGGAGAAGGAAGCAGGAGCACACATGGATGGGAGCGGGGAAGGAAGCAACCCAGCCGGGGCGGTGAGTAAATCAGCATCCCTACAGGAATCACATTTATCCTGTACTTTACACTGAGCACTTACTTTGGGGTTAACATCTAAAATCTCCTTATGACACGATTCAGATGACACCTCCAAAGGACCCTTCACTATAATGAGGCAGCAGAGTAAAGGGGGCTTTCCACGCTACGACATTGCTCAAGTGATCTCGTTGGGGTCACGGAATTTGTGACGCACATCCGGTCGCTTTAGCGATGCCGTTGCGTGTGACACCTATGAGCGATTTTGCATTGTCGCAAAAACGTGCAAAATCGCTCATCGGTGACATGGGGGTCCATTCTCAAATATCGTTGCTGCTGCAGTAACGAGGTTGTTCCTCATTCCTGCGGCAGCACACATCGCTCCGTGTGACACCGCAGGAACGAGGAAGCTCTGCGTCCCGGCCACAATGTGGAAGGAAGGAGGTGGGCGGAATGTTACGTCCCGCTCATCTCTGCCCCTCCGCTTCTATTGGGCGGCGGTTCAGTGACGCTGCGGTGACGTCGCTGTGACGCGGAACGAACCGCCCCCTCAGAAAGGAGGTGGTTCGCTGGTCACAGCGACGTCGCTGGGCAGGTAAGTAGTGTGACGGGTCCGGGCGATGTTGTGCGGCACGGGCAGCGATTTGCCCGTGTCGCACAACCGATGGCGGCGGATACCTACGCTGGCGATATCGGTACCAATATCCCGGCGTGTAAAGCGGCCTTTACTCTGGACTCTGTTCAGCCGTGTCTGACTTTTCAGAAGTGCGCAAAACTGTGGCCAATTGCACTTTTATTAAAAAGCAACACACCGCTGGATTATAGGACAGGTTTAAACATTGGGTCATTCTGGACGCGGCAATAACTAATGGAACTTTTTGGTTTACTTTTATTACATAGGTTTATTTATGTTTATTACATAAACATTTTTATTTATTGCATAATATTTATTTCTTTTTTTTCTATATTTTGTGTTTTTTATATATATATATATATATATATATATATATATATTTTACATATCTTATTTATATATTTTTTACTTAGTCACTTTGAGGGGTTTTAGCTTTTATTCGTTTATTTATTATCCTTGGTGTAATGTAATGCATTGCCATGTACACACATTGCTGTACATTCATCGTCGTTTTTCCTCCTCATCCGGTGAAGACCGCTATCACTTCTTCCTGCCAGGAAATAACACACAGACATCTATAGCTGATCACTTCTAGAGCACAATCCCCACTATTCCCCAACTTCACACTGCACTGCGCCAGATACAGACAAAAAAGCGACATAGCGTCACCTCACAGTAAGGCTGTGTTCACATGTTGCATTTTCTGAAATTGGCACCTAAAGCGCAGCAAAATCTGCTTTTTGGAAGCAGCTTCTTTACTGAAAAAGAACAGATTTTGCCTACAGAAAAAATATGCGAAAAAGTAACATGTGACAATAGCCTAACAGGACCTCACTTTGTTGCCCCAGATGACACTCATCTCACGCTCGCAGCAGACGACGCTCGGCTCAGGCTCGCAGCAGACGACGCTCGGCTCAGGCTCGCAGCGGGCGACGTTCGGCTCAGGCTCGCAGCGGGCGACGTTCGGCTCAGGCTCGCAGCGGGCGACGTTCGGCTCAGGCTCGCAGCGGGCGACGCTCGGCTCAGGCTCGCAGCAGGAGACGCTCGGCTCACGCTCGCAGCAGACAACGCTCGGCTCAGGCTCACAGCAGACGACGCTCGGCTCAGGCTCGCAGCAGGAGACGCTCGGCTCACGCTCGCAGCAGGAGACGCTCGGCTCACGCTCGCAGCAGACGACGCTCGGCTCACGCTCGCAGCAGACGACGCTCGGCTCACGCTCGCAGCAGACGACGCTCGGCTCAGGCTCGCAGCAGACGACGCTCGGCTCAGGCTCGCAGCAGGAGACGCTCGGCTCACGCTCGCAGCAGGAGACGCTCGGCTCACGCTCGCAGCAGACGACGCTCGGCTCACGCTCGCAGCAGACGACGCTCGGCTCAGGCTCGCAGCAGACGACGCTCGGCTCAGGCTCGCAGCAGGAGACGCTCGGCTCACGCTCGCAGCAGGAGACGCTCGGCTCACGCTCGCAGCAGACGACGCTCGGCTCACGCGCGCAGCAGACGACGCTCGGCTCAGGCTCGCAGCCGGTGATGCTCATCTCAGGCTTGCAGCAGATGACGCTCGGCTCCCGCGCGCAGCAGACGACGCTCAGCTCACGCTCGCAGCAGACGACGCTCGGCTCACGCTCGCAGCAGGTGCCCCTAGCCCCCCGTTGTATAATCTCTAGCTCCCCACCCTCAGTGTAAAACTTTCAGCTCCTCGCCCCCCAGTGTATAATCTCCAGCTTCTCAACCCTGATATATAACATCCGGTCCCCGACTCCCCTTGGTGTATAACCTCCCAACCCTTGCCTCCTGGTGTATAACCTCCGGCCCTCCCCTGGTGTATAACCTTTGGCTCCTCTCCCCCCCCCCGGTGTATCACCTCCGGCCCTTCGCCTGCTTTCTACCTTTACTAACATGTGACAGAGCAGCCGGTGGTGCAGAGCTCACTGATACCAGCGCGTCCTGTAATAGGAGCCACCAGGGTAACCAGTCCGTTCATGACATTTCTTCCTCCTGAATCTTCCCCCATCTTCTGTGAGTCATGTTAAAGGGGCGGTCGGGTGCCATGGTAGTCGCAGCAGAGACCGCTGTTCGGCTGCGTGTGTCTCTACAACACGATCGCCTCTTTAGTGCAAGGAGATGTATGCTGGGACTTGTAGTGCGGGGTACTCACTTTTAGGCCGGAGGCCTCCCCTGTCCCAATCTTCCAGACCGTTCCTAGGCTACCGGCTTCAGCAGGTCCCAGTATCTTCCAACACCACACACGGACACAGGTCTCTTTAACCAGCAACGGTTCTTTACTGAACAGGTCATCACAAAGTCTCTCATCACGCCTGTGGCTGGCACAAAATACTTTTCCAAAACACTTCAGCCATACGCTCCGGTTCACCAACGTGGTTGCCAATAGCAACCAGAGTTACACTTAATTTGCCCTCCAGCCGCTTCCCTGGTATTCGGGCTTGAGGTCGAGCTCCTAAACCCCTCATCCCCTCACTCATCTCCATACTAGCAGGTTTACATAGTCCTCTGGGTATCCCGTCGTCCCTCCCACAGGGATTTTCAGCTAGAAGCTAGGATGGGCCTTTCGGGGACGGCACTCCTCTGCCCGGTTCTGTCAGGACCTACTCCCGTCGTTGGAGGCCACTGACCTTCCGAGGCCTGAGGGGGTTCTTCGGGTGTCTGCCAGGGATTGGCCTCCATCCAGGCCACACGAACCTTACCCACAATCTGGGACGTGGTTCGCACAGGCCTCTCCACACTAGAGCCCCACGTGTCCGGTACCGGGATCTGACCCTGAGGGTCTGTCGCATTTGGTCTTATTGGGGTCTGTTCTCACCCCTCTCACAGGTGTTACTTCTCTCCCACACGGACGCTCCTGTTATTTCCTGTGCTCTAAGCTATGTGTCCACGAGAGAATGTAGCTGCGGATTTTTCTGCATCAAAATCTGCAGCTTTCCCGCAAAATCCGCACCTTTTCAAAGATGCGGATTTGCCGCGGATTTACCGCGGAATTGCCGCGGATTTGATGCGGATTTTGGTGCGGATTTTTTTTCCCCCAATTTTAAAGCCAAAATCCGGATGAAAATCTGCAACAATAATTGACATGTTGCAGATTTTTCCGGACCAAAATCCGCACGAAATCCGCTGCGGAAAAATCTGCAGCATGGGCACAGCATTTCCAAAATGCCATAGAAATGGCTGGGAAGTACCGGTGCTGCAGATTTTCGGGAAATCCGCGGCTTTTCCGCGAGAAATCCGCGGCAAAATCCGCGCATTTTCCGCAGCGTGGTGCACATAGCCTTAGGCCGCGTGCCCACGATCAGTATTTGCGGTGTTTTGGATGTAACGTGTTTACGCTGCGTTGTACAGTACAATTATACTGGATGGATTTCTAGAAATCCCGTGCCCACTATTCTTGCTTTTTCGCAGTAAACACTGACCTGCGGTGTGACTTTCCAGACCGTAGCATGTCACTTGTTTGCTGCGGAATCGTATGCTCCTCCGTAGGGAGAACACAAGCGACAGACCGCAGCGCACTGAGCCCTGATCGTAGATACAAGCAGCTGCGGTTGCCTGCGGAGGAGACGCATGGCCCCGCAGATCAGGACCCGCTGTGTCCAGGACACTGAGCCCTGATCGTAGATACAAGCAGCTGCGGTCTCCTGCGGAGGAGACGCATGGCCCCGCAGATCAGGACCCGCTGCGTCCAGGACACTGAGCCCTGATCGTAGATACAAGCAGCTGCGGTCTCCTGCGGAAGAGGCGCACGGCCCCGCAGATCAGGACCCGCTGCGTCCAGGACACGGAGCCCTGATCGGGTGTACTTATCCTAAACCTTGTTACTAGCTAAACTCCTCCCTGCTATTAACCCTCCCTAGCCTCAGAGTACCAGGAGAAGCAGCTAACCTAATGTGGCCACCTAGTGACCGTATGAACACATTACACCAAACACTTTACAAACTGTATAAAGCACATGACTACACCTTCTACATTGTGGATTTGCAGGTCTGGGGTGGCCGAACCTTACACCCCCTTACACATATTATTGCGGACTGGAAGCAGCAGCAACTCAGCTATGGAGTGGAGACCCTGTAAAGTTACAGAGCGGGGGGCCGAGTGCTGAGGAGCAAAGGGCAGAAAAGTCACCACCGCTCTGCTGACCCCATAACTGCAGAGTCCAGACCTCCTCTGGTAACATCAGCACAAACACTGCGCCTGCCAGGAGATTCCTGGTCGAGCAACTGCGACCGTACATCACCAAGCACAATGCCGAGCCGTACATCACCAAGCACAATGCCGAGCCGTACATCACCAAGCACAATGCCGAGCCATACATCACCAAGCACAATGCCGAGCCTTACATCACCAAGCACAATGCCGAGCCTTACATCACCAAGCACAATGCCGAGCCGTACATCACCAAGCACAATGCCGAGCCTTACATCACCAAGCACAATGCCGAGCCGTACATCACCAAGCACAATGCCGAGCCGCACATCACCAAGCACAATGCCGAGCCATACATCACCAAGCACAATGCCGAGCCATACATCACCAAGCACAATGCCGAGCCTTACATCACCAAGCACAATGCCGAGCCATACATCACCAAGCACAATGCCGAGCCGTACATCACCAAGCACAATGCCGAGCCTTACATCACCAAGCACAATGCCGAGCCATACATCACCAAGCACAATGCCGAGCCGTACATCACCAAGCACAATGCCGAGCCGTACATCACCAAGCACAATGCCGAGCCTTACATCACCAAGCACAATGCCGAGCCGTACATCACCAAGCACAATGCCGAGCCGTACATCACCAAGCACAATACCGAGCCGTACATCACCAAGCACAATGCCGAGCCTTACATCACCAAGCACAATGCTGAGCCATACATCACCAAGCACAATGCCGAGCCGCACATCACCAAGCACAATGCCGAGCCGTACATCACCAAGCACAATGCCGAGCCGTACATCACCAAGCACAATGCCGAGCCTTACATCACCAAGCACAATGCCGAGCCGTACATCACCAAGCACAATGCCGAGCCGTACATCACCAAGCACAATGCCGAGCCGTACATCACCAAGCACAATGCCGAGCCTTACATCACCAAGCACAATGCCGAGCCATACATCACCAAGCACAATGCCGAGCCGTACATCACCAAGCACAATGCCGAGCCATACATCACCAAGCACAATGCCGAGCCGTACATCACCAAGCACAATGCCGAGCCGTACATCACCAAGCACAATGCCGAGCCGTACATCACCAAGCACAATGCCGAGCCGTACATCACCAAGCACAATGCCGAGCCATACATCACCAAGCACAATGCCGGGCCGTACATCACCAAGCACAATGCCGAGCCGTACATCACCAAGCACAATGCCGAGCCTTACATCACCAAGCACAATGCCGAGCCATACATCACCAAGCACAATGCTGAGCCGTACATCACCAAGCACAATGCCGAGCCGTACATCACCAAGCACAATGCCGAGCCGTACATCACCAAGCACAATGCCGAGCCGTACATCACCAAACACAATGCCGAGCCTTACATCACCAAGCACAATGCCGAGCCGTACATCACCAAGCACAATGCCGAGCCGTACATCACCAAGCACAATGCCGAGCCGTACATCACCAAGCACAATGCCGAGCCGTACATCACCAAGCACAATGCCGAGCCGTACATCACCAAGCACAATGCCGAGCCGTACATCACCAAGCACAATGCCGAGCCGTACATCACCAAGCACAATGCCGAGCCGTACATCACCAAGCACAATGCCGAGCCGTACATCACCAAGCACAATGCCGAGCCATACATCACCAAGCACAATGCCGAGCCGTACATCACCAAGCACAATGCCGAGCCGTACATCACCAAGCACAATTGAGTTAGTTCACAGTCCGCAGTATATTGTTTGCCTGCATTCAGCTCCGACCAGCAACACAATTTTTTGCAGGGTGTGTATACTTTTGCAAACAAACAAAAATATTATTACTATTGTTACCATTCATCTATTGTGGAAAAAAAAAATGAAGTAACTTAGTTTTTAATACAGCTCTTGCGCTGCTGTCTGTACTCAGACCCTATGCAGACCCCCGCAGCGCTGCGCTCAGTGTCTCACCATGAGCCTTTCTCGGAACTGCTCACGCGATTCATCCATAAGGAGCCTCTGACTGACGCGTTTCCTTTTTGCTCAACAGCATCAGATGAAACCTCCAGAATGTGATGTGGACAGAGGATGGAGACTGCGGAGTCCCCACTATTGCGCCATATTGTGACTTTCTCATCGCTTCCTCCATTAGTCATGACGACAGATGCCGGCTGTCTGTCTGCTCATGAGGCATACTCATAGCTGACCTGTACGTGGCAGGGTCATGCCCTATATACCAGAGGAACTGTCATAGGGCACTTAAAGGGCAAGTACTGTCACATTTCATTTGACCGTCAATGATGCACTAATCCATTGCTGGCTATAAGGTTATGAGATTTTTAGGAAATCAGGTTTACATTTCTTTTTCTGGCTTAAGGAGCTGTGCGCACATAGCGTTTTTTGCCGCGGATTTGCAGCGGTTTTTGCTGCAGAAAAGGTGCGGTTTTGTTCATAACCTTCCTGCAGTCCTTCCCAAGCAAAATCTATGGGAAAACCAAAATGCTGTGCGCACACTGCATTTTTTTTTCCTATAGGCTTTGCTGCAGAATTTCTGCAGCACAAAAGAAGTAGGATGTCACTTCTTTTCCGCAGGAACCTGCGTTTAAGCCATAGATAATGGTAAAAAACCGCACCAAAAGCACAAATTTCCCAGTGCGCACAGACCCTGATATTAACTTCTCCTATTCTCATTGCTGCCCTCCTGTGGCAGAAATGAGAATTACACCAATTCATGTGTCCATACGCTGTCAGGATCGATTTCACATGCAAAAAAAAAACAATGACGGCTCCGCGGCTTTGTCTCCATTGTAGCACGGAGCTCCCCGGACTAATCACGACATGGCACAGTATCACGATCCCTGCATCAGATACAAACCTCCCGCGCTCACCCGCCCGTATCACGGCAGGCCCCGCCCAGCTCACGGCACGCTCTGCTGTCACAATGGTGACCCCGCCTCCTTTACGGCACGTGACTCGCTCTGCATCACAGAGGGAAGCCCCGCCCCCATGCTGTCATTGCCTGGAGGGGGCGGGGCCCGGTGTAAGTCCTGCCTCCTCCTCCTCCGCCGGCGGTGACTGGCGGTAGAGCACAGCAGAGCGCAGCATGGCTCCGGCGCTGGACAGGCCCGGACACTGGGGGCCGCCGACCTCCACCCTGGACTGGTGCGAGGAGAACTACGCCGTGTCCTACTACATCGCCGAGTTCTGTGAGTGCGCAGCGCCGTGTATACACATATATACTGTCTGTGTGCGATACCCTGCCTGTAGTGTATCCTGCACCTGTATACTGTCCGTGTATTGTCCACCGCCTCTGTATACTGTCCATATAGTGTATACCGCCCCTGTATACTGTCCATATAGTGTACACCGCCCCTGTATACTGTCCATATAGTGTACACCGCCCCTGTATACTGTCTATATAGTATATACCGCCCCTGTATACTGTCCATATAGTGTATACCGCCCCTGTATACTGTCCATATAGTGTACACCGCCCCTGTATACTGTCCATATAGTGTACACCGCCCCTGTGTACTGTCTATATAGTATATACCGCCCCTGTATACTGTCCATATAGTGTACACCGCCCCTGTATACTGTCCATATAGTGTACACCGCCCCTGTATACTGTCCGTGTATTGTCCACCGCCTCTGTATACTGTCCATATAGTGTACACCGCCCCTGTATACTGTCCGTGTATTGTCCACCGCCTCTGTATACTGTCCATATAGTGTACACCGCCCCTGTGTACTGTCTATATAGTATATACCGCCCCTGTATACTGTCCATATAGTGTACACCGCCCCTGTGTACTGTCTATATAGTATATACCGCCCCTGTATACTGCCCATATAGTGTATACCGCCCCTGTATACTGCCCATATAGTGTACACCGCCCCTGTATACTGCCCATATACTGTATACCGCCCCTGTGTACTGTCTATATAGTATATACCGCCCCTGTATACTGTCCATATAGTGTATACCGCCCCTGTATACTGTCTATATAGTGTATACCGCCCCTGTGTACTGTCTATATAGTGTATACCGCCCCTGTGTACTGTCTATATAGTATATACCGCCTCTGTATACTGTCTATATAGTGTATACCGCCCCTGTGTACTGTCTATATAGTGTATACCGCCCCTGTATACTGTCTATATAGTGTATACCGCCCCTGTATACTGTCTATATAGTGTATACCGCCCCTGTGTACTGTCTATATAGTGTATACCGCCCCTGTATACCAGGGCTGTGGAGTCGGTAAGCCAAACCTTCGACTCCGACTCCTCAAATTCTCTTGCACCGACTCCGACTCCGGCTCCGACTCCGGCTCCGACTCCTACATATATTGCTTATAGTTAGGTGAAAAATTTATTGTAGTACATGAATATGTGTATGTGAACATCAGACATTTAATAATTTTTATGATACAATAATCAAGATATTTGGATAGAACATAAAATATATTTATTGGAATACAACTTTAGAACACAAAAAACTGTAATAAATTGTAAATATGTAATACACTATGTAATATACAGTAGATTACATATATATCTTGTGTGTATATACACTGTATACATATATATATATTACATATTTACAATTTATTAGTTTTTTGTGTTCTAAAGTTGTATTCCAATAAATATTTTATGTTCTATCCAAATATCTTGATTATTGTATCATAAAAACAATTAAATGTCTGATGTTCACACTGTACTACAATACATTTTTTACTTAAATATAAGCATTATACTAAATGTTATTATTTAGTAAAATATTCAGCACATTCTGCATTGCACTCCTGTCCCCAATTTATTATATATTTTAGGAGTCGGAGTCGGTGCATTTTATACCGACTCCGACTCCAACTCCGACTCCACCAAAATGAGCTCCGACTCCGACTCCGACTCCACGACTCCGACTCCACAGCCCTGCTGTATACTGTCTATATAGTGTATACCGCCCCTGTGTACTGTCTATATAGTGTATACCGCCCCTGTATACTGTCTATATAGTATATACTGCCCCTGTATACTGTCTATATAGTGTATACCGCCCCTGTATACTGTCTATATAGTGTATACCGCCCCTGTATACTGTCTATATAGTGTATACCGCCCCTGTGTACTGTCTATATAGTGTATACCGCCCCTGTATACTGTCTATATAGTATATACTGCCCCTGTATACTGTCTATATAGTATATACTGCCCCTGTATACTGTCCATATAGTGTAAACCGCCCCTGTATACTGCCCATATAGTGTATACCGCCCCTGTGTACTGTCTATATAGTATATATTCGCCCCTGTGTACTGTCTATATAGTATATATTCGCCCCTGTATACTGTCTATATAGTGTATACCGCCCCTGTATACTGTCTATATAGTGTATACCGCCCCTGTATACTGTCCATATAGTGTACACCGCCTCTGTATACTGTCCATATAGTGTACACCGCCCCTGTATACTGCCCATATAGTGTATACCGCCCCTGTATACTGTGCACGTAGCGTATACCGCCCCTGTATACTGTCTATATAGTGTATACCGCCCCTGTATACTGTCTATATAGTGTATACCGCCCCTGTATACTGTCTATATAGTGTA
This sequence comes from Anomaloglossus baeobatrachus, assembly GCF_048569485.1. NCBI lineage: Eukaryota > Metazoa > Chordata > Amphibia > Anura > Aromobatidae > Anomaloglossus > Anomaloglossus baeobatrachus. Next base: position 763,713,162 of record NC_134354.1, read on the forward strand.
TACCGCCCCTGTATACTGTCCATATAGTGTATACCGCCCCTGTATACTGTCTATATAGTGTATACCGCCCCTGTATACTGTGCACGTAGCGTATACCGCCCCTGTATACTGTGCGCGTAGCGTATACCGCCCCTGTATACTGTGCGCGTAGCGTATACCGCCCCTGTATACTGTGCGCGTAGCGTATACCGCCCCTGTATACTGTCCATATAGCGTATACCGCCCCTGTATACTGTCCATATAGCGTATACCGCCCCTGTGTGCTGCGCACGTAGCGTATACCGCCCCTGTATACTGTGCGCGTAGCGTATACCGCCCCTGTATACTGTGCGCGTAGCGTATACCGCCCACTATGTACTGTGCGCGGAGCGTATACCGCCCGTTATGTACTGTGCACGGAGCGTATACCGCCCCTGTATACTGTGCACGTAGCGTATACCGCCCCTGTATACTGTCTATATAGTGTATACCGCCCCTGTATACTGTCTATATAGTGTATACCGCCCCTGTATACTGTCTATATAGTGTATACCGCCCCTGTATACTGTCCATATAGTGTATACCGCCCCTGTATACTGTCTATATAGTGTATACCGCCCCTGTATACTGTGCACGTAGCGTATACCGCCCCTGTATACTGTGCACGTAGCGTATACCGCCCCTGTATACTGTGCACGTAGCGTATACCGCCCCTGTATACTGTGCGCGTAGCGTATACCGCCCCTGTATACTGTCCATATAGCGTATACCGCCCCTGTATACTGTGCACGTAGCGTATACCGCCCCTGTATACTGTGCACGTAGCGTATACCGCCCCTGTATACTGTGCACGTAGCGTATACCGCCCCTGTATACTGTCCATATAGCGTATACCGCCCCTGTATACTGTCCATATAGCGTATACCGCCCCTGTGTGCTGCGCACGTAGCGTATACCGCCCCTGTATACTGTGCGCGTAGCGTATACCGCCCCTGTATACTGTGCGCGTAGCGTATACCGCCCCTGTATACTGTGCGCGTAGCGTATACCGCCCGTTATGTACTGTGCACGGAGCATATACCGCCCGTTATGTACTGTGCACGGAGCGTATACCGCCCACTATGTACTGTCCATATAATATTTATGGCCCCAGTATCGTGTCCACATAGTATATACGTCCATGTTTACCGTCTGAATAGAATATACAGTATGTAAAATAAGAGTATATAATATACACTACTCCTGTACACTGTTTCATATACACTGCCCCTTAAGACCCCGTGCGCACACTGCGGTTTTTTTGCTGCCATTTTCTGCTGCAGAAAAGGTGCGGTTTTTGTTTCTAACCTTCCTGCAGTCCTTCCCCAGCAACATCTATGGGAAATCCAAAATGCTGTGCACACACTGCGGTTCTTTTCCTACAGGTTTTGCTGCAGTTTTTCTTCAGCAAAAAAAGACGCAGCAAAAAAAGAAGCAGCATGTCCCTTCTTTTCTGCAGGTACCTGCCATAGATAACGGTAAAAAACCGCAGGGACCAACCCGCGGAAAAACCGCGGCATATCCGCACCAAAAACACAACAAACCGCATGCAAATTTGGGTGCGTTTTTGGTGTGGTTTTTGCCGCGGGTGCGGAATTCTGCCAGAAGGAAAAGCAAATTTCCCAGTGCGCACAGACCCCAATACTGTACCAGTGTCCCCCAACTCCAGTCTTCCGAAGCCACCGGGGCACGTTGTCAGGATTTATTGCGCAGGTGACAATATAAAGGCAGCCAGCAGGTTTTCCCCATATAGGCTGTGTGCACATGCTGCAGGAAATTTCTGCACCAAATCTGCACCTTGTGGCAGAAAAATGCTCCAAGCTCCTCATGCGTTTTTTGTGCATTTTTTTGCAGCGTTTTTTGCATGCAACAGGCAAAGACAGTCAATAAAGCGAGGTTAATTAAAAAAAGAAAGGGAAAAAAATCTTTCTTGCTGTCATTCCTGTGTGGTCGCTCTTGACCGCGTCCTGCTCCTGGTGACGTCACATCCTGTTGTAGCCATGCAGTTTCTGTGTTAAAAAGCGCAGCAAAACCGCTCCAAAACCTCACTGTGTGAACCCGCCTGCAAATTTGAAGCATTTTTTCATCACAACATTGAAATCAATCGGTGAAAAAAAAACGCTGCAAATCCGGATCAATAATTGATGCTGCGGAATTCTTCTCTGCATCAAAATCTGCCCCAAATCTTCAAGGAAAAAAAAAGCAGCTTTGGCAGAAAACTTCAGAAATCTCATAGACTTTGCTGTCTTCAGGTTCTGGTTCTGAAAAAAGCATAAAAAACCGCAGCGTGTGCACAAGACCATTATGTTCTGGCCGTGCCATTCTGGCTCTCGGATGGGGAATCGCGTCACACCTTCAGTTTAGAGACTGGATACTTTATTGCAGAATAATCCTTTTAGAAACCTTCAGAAATGGTGTCATTAGTGCAGTGGTGTTGAGCGTCGGGGGCGGTACTACGTGGGTCGGGTGTTGTGTATGTTGCTCCCCATGTGCTTGGCAGCTGTCATGTAAATGTCTTCCCCCCGTCGCTGTCATTACACCTATGGCCGGCGCATGCCCAGTAGAATCTTGGAACTCTTCAATAAAATAGCGTCTGAGTCCGCACATGCGCATACCGCTATCTCCAACACCATTTTATTGAAGACACTGCCCTCCTGGATGTGACTTGTCAAATGCTCATTCCGTGATCCTTCTGTCTCCTGATTCCAGACAGACGGCATGATGTGAGATCAGGGCTCTGCGGAGGCCGGATTATTGGGCAGGGGCCACTTCATCATCTGGGGGGCCGCATCATCATCGGGGCGGACGCTCTGCATGGGCCGCATCATCATCGGGGGGGACGCTCTGCGTGGGCCGCATCATCATCGGGGGGGACGCTCTGCGTGGGCCGCATCATCATCGGGGGGGACGCTCTGCGTGGGCCGCATCATCATCGGGGGGGACGCTCTGCGTGGGCCGCATCATCATCGGGGGGGACGCTCTGCGTGGGCCGCATCATCATCGGGGGGGGCACTCTGCGGGGGCCGCATCACCACCATGGGGGAGGGGCACTCTGCGGAGGCCGCATCACCACCATCGGGGGGGCACTCTGCGGGGGCCGCATCACCACCATCGGGGGGGGGGGGGCACTCTGCGGGGGCCGCATCACCACCATCGGGGGAAGGGGCACTCTGCGGGGGCCGCATCACCACCATCGGGGGGGGGCACTCTGCGTGGGCCGCATCACCACCATCGGGGGGGGCACTCTGCGGGGGCCGCATCACCACCATCGGGGGGGGGCACTCTGCGGGGGCCGCATCACCACCATCGGGGGGGGGCACTCTGCGGGGGCCGCATCACCACCATCGGGGGGGGGCACTCTGCGGGGGCCGCATCACCACCATCGGGGGGGGCACTCTGCGGGGGCCGCATCACCACCATCGGGGGGGGCACTCTGCGGGGGCCGCATCACCACCATCGGGGGGGGCACTCTGCGGGGGCCGCATCACCACCATCGGGGGGGGCACTCTGCGGGGGCCGCATCACCACCATCGGGGGGGGGCACTCTGCGGGGGCCGCATCACCACCATCGGGGGGGGGCACTCTGCGGGGGCCGCATCACCACCATCGGGGGGGGGGGGCACTCTGCGGGGGCCGCATCACCACCATCGGGGGGGGGGGCACTCTGCGGGGGCCGCATCACCACCATCGGGGGGGGGGCACTCTGCGGGGGCCGCATCACCACCATCGGGGGGGGGCACTCTGCGGGAGCCGCATCACCACCATGGGGGGGGGCACTCTGCGGGGGCCGCATCACCACCATGGGGGGGGGGCACTCTGTGGGGGCCGCATCACCACCATGGGGGGGGCCACATCACCACCATGAAGGGGGGCACTCTGCGGGTGCCGCATCACCACCATGTTGGGGGGGGGGGGCGCTCTGCGGTGGCCCCATCATCAACATTATAGGGGGGGGCGCTCTGCGGTGGCCCCATCATCAAAATTATAGGGGGGGCGCTCTGTGGGAGGCGCATCATCGAGGGGGGGGGCCTCTTCGGAGGCCGCATCATTATCGAGGGGGGTTCTCTACGGTGGCCGATTCATTTGGGGGGATCTGTGGGGGCCAGATTGAGGGGGCTGGATCATGGGGAGGGGGGGGGAGCGCTGGGCTCTGCAGGGTCAGATCATTGGGGGGGAGCGCTGGGCTCTGCAGGGTCAGATCATTGGGGGGGAGCGCTGGGCTCTGCAGGGTCAGATCATTGGGGTGGAGCGCTGGGCTCTGCAGGGTCAGATCATTGGGGGGGAGCGCTGGGCTCTGCAGGGTCAGATCATTGGGGGGAGCGCTGGGCTCTGCAGGGTCAGATCATTGGGGGGGAGCGCTGGGCTCTGCAGGGTCAGATCATTGGGGGGAGCGCTGGGCTCTGCAGGGTCAGATCATTGGGGGGGAGTGCTGGGCTCTGCGTGGGCTGGACAATCATCTCCAGGATGCCTTGTCCTTCTTTACAGTGAAGACTCTCCACACAGGCTGGTGCTTGCGAGTGTTGGGGCATGCTGGGAGTTGTAGTTACGTAACCATTATTGAGCCAAAGGTGGTAAATTGCTGCTACTGGTGATATCTCCGCAGCAGGATTGTGTATCGGGCTTTACACCTGCGGGAAGGGCTGTAAATCATTACAGTCAGCGGAAGAGCCGGCGCTTATGGTGCGGCCGCTGGTATTACCCCGAGATAAGAGCGCCCATCCCTCTGCACTCCCTGGATACAAGGGTCACTAATTTGCAATTATTTCTTTTTTTGCACTTCGGAGTACAGACCTTTCTAATGAAATCCTTCCAAAATGTATTTGCACAGTTGTCCGCCAGCAATGATTTGCAGAAATAAGGGTGCAAATTGCAGGGGATAAATCCTGTGACGCGGCCACTTTCTAGCTCCAACATATTCCCCAGCGCCTGCTGATCTCCCCATATACTGCAACACTAACGTAACAAGCCATCACCCCAGAGCGGAGGGGGAAAGGTTACAAAACGTAAAAGAATTTAAAAAAAAATAAAATATATATATATATATATATATATATATATGATATAATATAAATGCTACTTTTAAAATGTCCCCATTTCCCAATCTGAAAATTGTCCATAAAATCTCAATTTTTTTTTTTAAATATAAATTTATTTACAGCTTTAACCCATATTGTAAGCTTAGAAATTCCAGAAGTTGTAATTATTTATTTTATATTTATTTTAAATTTCAGATTTGGAAAAGGGAGCGTTTTAAGTTATTTACTTTTTTTCTTTTTTTGTTTTTCTTTTTTTCCTCACCACATCCCTACAAAAAATATCTTAAAAAAACGATCAAAAACCTTTATAAGTGTTTCACACTACGTTTTTGTAACACGCGTCATGAACGTTTTTTTGCTGCAAAAGCGGATCCTGTTTTTGCAGAGAAAAACGCATGCAAACGCACGTGTTATTTTGCAGGATCCCGTCACTTGAAGTTTATGGGCGGGCACTGGAGTCATGTGATCGAGAGTGAGGGGAACTGAACTGAGACTGGGAGCCGACATCTGACAGCTGCGGAGGCTCGTAACCAAGGTAAACATCGGGTAACTTGCTTGGATACCTGATATTTACCTTGGTTACGAGCGTCTGCAGCTGTTAGGAGCCGGGCTCCCTGCACATGTAACCAAGGTAAACATCAGGTATCCAAGCAAGTTACCCGATGTTTACCTTGGTTACGAGCCTCCACAGCTGTCAGGCGGGGGCGAGACAGAGAGGGAGGGGGAGAGAGGGACTGATCACGCGAGGCTGGTTTCTGGGCATGCTCAGTAGAGCAAGCAGGATCCTGTCTATCCGCATGCCAGCGTTCACATGCGTTCACGTGCAGTATAGTCAGGATCCAGCAATTTGCAGTATTTGGACGCAGCTCAAAAACACTACAAGTAGCGTTTTTGAAAAAAGTTAAAAAACTGCAAGTCGCTGGATCCTCACTATAACGCACGCAAACACAGGTGAACGCGAGTCCATTGCAAATGCATTGAAATGAAAACGCATTTCCACTGGATCCGTTTTTGCGTTAAAAAAACATAGTGTGAATTAGCTTGACATAAAAAAAACTAATTCCTCCCTCCCTGAAGCTCCATGAGACTTGATGGGACTTAGTAGTTTGCAACAGAAACTGATTATTTTCATTTATTTTTTTTACAAAGTTAAGAATTTTAATAGCAAAATACTTAAGCAAAAAAAAGTATAAAAATATCAGTAAATTTGTACTGATTTAAAGTAGTCAGCATTTTTACTATTTTTATTTTTTTTTTTATATTTTGTTATAAACCTCAAACTGTTAGAATTGCAGGGGATTTTTTCCCGCTTCCTCTTATTTTACATTTTTTTTTGTGGAGCAGCGATACAAATGTCTGTTTGGTTGCGGCTCCTCCTTACTTCACATGCCAGACATACTTTGCCTGCTCGGCTCTTACCTGGAGAACTTACCAAGTGTCCTCCACGGCCTCATGATCAGCTGCCCTTGTTTTGCGCCGGCCCATGCCGCGCTCATAGCTCCATAGTCGCCATAATTTAAAGGGGTTGCTCAGTGCTCTAGTTGTGCATATAGGGGGGCAGACTGCCATATTTCTCCACAGGTTGGGTCTGACATTGCAACTCAGGGTCGTTCACCTCAGTGGGGCCGACCATTATCCTCAGTGAGAACCCCTGGGCCGGTGCAGTGCGGCTTCTGGGGGAGGAGGGGATGTGTTTAGGGTCCCACACAGCCACTTATTAGTTATGGTGGGGTGGAGATGGGCTGCTATCCCGGCGGCAGTGATCTGTGCAGATGATACGTGCGGTGTCATTCTGTACCTGCGCGGCCCAGATCCTCCCAGATCTCCTTACTTTCCTCCCATGTACAGATTAATATCCTTATCTTTTTCCCTCTGATCTTCTGTCTGCGGCTCCACCTGTTCTCAGGATCTCTGTGTATATATATGTAGCTGCTCCTCTGGCTGTGAATGGCACGATATACACTCCTCCAGCTACAACAATGTACACATTCTTCTATAGGTATGCCGACATATATTATACACACAGTGTACTTAACAGGTGGACACTGTGTACATATATTACTGATCCTGTATTATACTCCAGAGCTGCACTCACTATTCTACTGGTGCAGTCCCTGTGTAGATACATTACATTACTGATTGTGAGTTACCTCCTGTATACTCCAGAGCTGCACTCACTATTCTGCTGGTGCAGTCACTGTGTACATACATTACATTACTGATCCTGAGTTACATCCTGTATTATACTCCAGAGCTGCACTCACTATTCTGCTGGTGCAGTCACTGTGTACAGACATTACATTACTGATCCTGTGTAACCTCCTGTATTATACTCCAGAGCTGCACTCACTATTCTGCTGGTGCAGTCACTGTGTACATACATTACATTACTGATCCTGTACTGATCCTGAGTTACCTCCTGTATTATACTCCAGAGCTGCACTCACTATTCTGCTGGTGCAGTCACTGTGTACATACATTACATTACTGATCCTGTACTGATCCTGAGTTACCTCCTGTATTATACTCCAGAGCTGCACTCACAATTCTGCTGGTGGAGTCACTGTGTACATACATTACATTACTGATCATGAGTTACCTCCTGTATTATACCTCCAGAGCTGTACTCACTATTCTGCTGGTGCAGTCACTGTGTACATACATTACATTACTGATCCTGTACTGATCCTGAGTTACCTCCTGTATTATCCTCCAGAGCTGCACTCACTATTCTGCTGGTGCAGTCACTGTGTACATACATTACATTACTGATCCTGTACTGATCCTGAGTTACCTCCTGTATTATCCTCCAGAGCTGCACTCACTATTCTGCTGGTGCAGTCACTGTGTACATACATTACATTACTGATCCTGTACTGATCCTGAGTTACATCCTGTATTATCCTCCAGAGCTGCACTCACTATTCTGCTGGTGCAGTCACTGTGTACATATATTACATTACTGATCTGTACTGATCCTGAGTTACCTCCTGTATTATACTCCAGAGCTGCACTCACTATTCTGCTGGCACTATCTTTATCTTAAGGCAACTACGGTAATGGGAGCCCAAAAGGCTTTGCCAGTGACCATCACCAGGGGCCACATCCAGTCTTGGGGGGATGGGCAGGGACGATTGAGTATACAGAGCAGACCTGCGCCCCCGGAGCTATGAGGAATGTGCGCACGAATGCGGGAGAACCGGTCGTGTCATACAAAATATTGAGGGCAAGAGCTTCCATACATGTGAGGCGCAACGACTGGGTATGTGCTACTGACGCCGTGAAATCCGGCTCCCATCTCATCATGTGTATAAGAGGCCAGCGTCATTAGTGGCGATAAATTAACCCCAGGACATGTGTTGTCTATTAAAATGAATTGGTCAGAGCTGCAATGCCACGCACACCCTGAGAGCAGGTGTGGCGCTGTTATGCACAAGAACCTTCCATGCTTTTCAAATTCTGAACAATCCCTTTAAATTATTACATACTGGTTTACTGCAGAATGGTGGACAATTCCTTTAAGTGATTATACGCTGGATTACTGGAGAATAGAGTGCAGAGAGCTCCCTCTAGTGGTGGGTGAAGGCAGAGAATTTATCTCCTGTCTAGGGAGTAGGCTCACTATTTTCGGCCGTTACAGGCTGTATTACACAGCTGGCACCCACTTACGACTCCAGGGATCCAATGTAGCACTGATCCTGGCAGAGATTATAGAGTGGCCATCTTGCCCATATACATGCATTTTCAGCTGTCAGTTCTCTGCGGTTGATTATCGCTCGGATCAGGCATAGTAATTCAGTATGCCCAATCCTTCACGGTCTCTTATCTATAGAGCTGTCAGGAGGTTCTGCAATTTTTAGAGTAACTGGCCCTTTAAGAGTAGATTATCTTGGTTTGCAGAAGTCGGGATTGTGAGGCCGCTCCATAGACCCGGCTGCACGAGCGGAAGAACAAGGCTGGGGTTCCCTCCCACTCTCCACAGCAGTAGGTGATGGGTTAATGTGCTCCCTGTGATGTCAGGCGCCCGTCCAGCCAGGATTCTCCGCAGTCACAGCATTATGTATTCCAGTCCTGCAGCTTCTGGGATAAGGCAGGGCAGATCAGCAGACCGGGAAACTTTATTGGCTGCTTCCTTAAAGGAGATGCCCAGGACTTTAATCTTCATGGCGTCTCTTTAGGATAGGTCATACTTCCATTCATGGACAGCAAGCAGAGATGTAGGAAGAGGGATTGGTCCTATAGATGCTGAGACGTTGCCATCAGATTTTATATATTTATTTGCTGACATCACACAAATCAGAACAAGATGCCCTGCGGCCGAATGTCTCCGTTCCCACAGTGTGCACCATTGTGCGGCACAATTTATTAGGTTTCCTGCCAAATCAAGAAGGTTTTTTTTTTTAATTGTTTGATAAGAAGTCTGAGATTGGATGAACGATGAGCCGCAGCCATTATGGGATGTGTAGTCCGTGCCCGGGGCTGCAAGATGATCTGCTCCTGGGAAATTCTCTCTGTAGTTTATATCTGCTGAGCAGGCAGGGAGGATACAGCGTATACGTGCAATTATCACGTCACAAGGGTGTGTAACACATGATCCCTATGTATGGATAACAGCCGCACACAGTGCAGTCACTGTGTGCATACATTACTGTACTGAGCCGAAGTATTATACCCCAGAGCTGCACTCACTATTCTGCTGGTGCAGTCACTGTGTGCATACATTACTGTACTGAGCCGGAGTATTATACCCCAGAGCTGCACTCACTATTCTGCTGGTGCAGTCACTGTGTGCATACATTACTGTACTGAGCCGGAGTATTATACCCCAGAGCTGCACTCACTATTCTGCTGGTGCAGTCACTGTGTGCATACATTACTGTACTGAGCCGGAGTATTATACCCCAGAGCTGCACTCACTATTCTGCTGGTGCAGTCACTGTGTGCATACATTACTGTACTGAGCCTGAGTATTATATTCCAGAGCTGCACTCACTATTCTGCTGGTGTAGTCACTGTGTACATACATTACATTACTTATCCTGCACTGATCCTGAGTTACCTCCTGTATTATACTCCAGAGCTGCACTCACTATTCTGCTGGTGCAGTTACTGTGTACATACATTACATTACTTATCCTGTACTGATCCTGAGTTATATCCTGTATTATACTCCAGAGCTGCACTCACTATGTACATACATTACATTACTTATCCTGCACTGATCCTGAGTTACCTCCTGTATTATACTCCAGAGCTGCACTCACTATTCTGCT
>NC_134354.1:763728488-763783488 GCF_048569485.1 Anomaloglossus baeobatrachus
ACATAGGAGCAGTATTATAGCAGTTATATTCTTGTACATAGGAGCAGTATTATAGTAGTTATATTCTTGTACATAGGAGCAGTATTATAGTAGTTATATTCTTGTACATAGAGGCAGTATTATAGTAGTTATATTCTTGTACATAAGGTGCAGTATTATAGTAGTTATATTCTTCTACATAGGAGCAGTATTATAGTAGTTATATTCTTGTACACAGGGGCAGTATTATAGTAGTTATATTCTTGTACATTGTGAGCAGTATAATAGTAGTTATACTCTTGTGCATAGGGGCAGTATTATAGCAGTTATACTCTTGTACATAGGGGGCAGTATTATAGTAGTTATATTCTTGTACATAGGAGCAGTATTATAGTAGTTATATTCTTGTACATAGGGGTAGTATTATAGCAGTTATATTCTTGTGCATAGGGGCAGTATTATAGTAGTTATATGCTTGTACATAAGGTGCAGTATTATAGTAGTTATATTCTTGTACATAGTGGCAGTATTATAGTAGCTATATTCTTGTACATAGGGGGCAGTATTATAGTAGTTAAATTCTTGTACATAGGAGCAGTATTATAGCAGTTATATTCTTGTACATAGGGGTAGTATTATAGTAGTTATATTCTTGTACATAGGAGCAGTATTATCGTAGTTATATTCTTGTACATAGGGGTAGTATTATAGCAGTTATATTCTTGTAGATAGGAGTAGTATTATCGTAGTTATATTCTTGTACATAGGGGTATTATCGTAGTTATATTCTTGTACATAGGGGTAGTATTATAGTAGTTATATTCTTGTACATAGGGGTAGTATCGTAGTTATATTCTTGTACATAGGGGTAGTATTATAGCAGTTATATTCTTGTAGATAGGAGCAGTAATATCATAGTTATATTCTTGTACATAGGGGCAGTATTATAGTAGTTATATTCTTGTACATAGGGGCAGTATTATAGTAGTTATATTCTTGTAGATAGGAGCAGTATTATAGTAGTTATATTCTTGTACGTAGGGGCAGTATTATAGTAGTTATATTCTTGTACATAGGAGCAGTATTATAGTAGTTATATTCTTGTACATAGGGGTAGTATTATAGTAGTTATATTCTTGTACATAGGTGGTAGTATTATAGCAGTTATATTCTTGTACATAGGAGCAGTATTATAGTAGTTATATTCTTGTACATAGGGGCAGTATTATAGTAGTTATATTCTTGTAGATAGGAGCAGTATTATAGTAGTTATATTCTTGTACGTAGGGGCAGTATTATAGTAGTTATATTCTTGTACATGGGGGCATTATTATAGTAGTTATATTCTTGTACATAGGTGCAGTATTATAGTAGTTATATTCTTGTACATAGGTGGTAGTATTATAGCAGTTATATTCTTGTACATAGGAGCAGTATTATAGTAGTTATATTCTTGTACATAGGGGCAGTATTATAGTAGTTATATTCTTGTACATAGGGGCAGTATTATAGTAGTTATATTCTTGTACATAGGAGCAGTATTATAGTAGTTATATTCTTGTGCATAGGGGCAGTATTATAGTAGTTATATTCTTGTGCATAGGGGCAGTATTATAGTAGTTATATTCTTGTACATAGGGGTAGTATTATAGTAGTTATATTCTTGTACATAGGAGCAGTATTATAGTAGTTATATTCTTGTACATAGGGGTAGTATTATAGCAGTTATATTCTTGTACATAGGAGCAGTATTATAGTAGTTATATTCTTGTACATAGGGGGCAGTATTATAGTAGTTATATTCTTATATATAGGAGCAGTATTATAGTAGTTATATTCTTGTACATAGGGGTAGTATTATAGTAGTTATATTCTTGTACATAGGGGTAGTATTATAGTAGTTATATTCTTGTACATAGGAGCAGTATTATAGTAGTTATATTCTTGTACATAGGAGCAGTATTATAGTAGTTATATTCTTGTACATAGGAGCAGTATTATAGTAGTTATATTCTTGTACATAGGGAGCAGTATTATAGTAGTTATATTCTTGTATATAGGAGCAGTATTATAGTAGTTATATTCTTGTATATAGGGGGCAGTATTATAGTAGTTATATTCTTGTACATAGGGGCAGTATTATAGTAGTTATATTCTTGTACATAGGGGGCAGTATTATAGTAGTTATATTCTTGTACATAGGAGCAGTATTATAGTAGTTATATTCTTGTACATAGGGGGCAGTATTATAGTAGTTATATTCTTGTACATAGGAGCAGTATTATAGTAGTTATATTCTTGTACATAGGGGGCAGTATTATAGTAGTTATACTCTTGTACATAGGGGCAGTATTATAGTAGTTATATTCTTGTAGATAGGAGCAGTATTATAGTAGTTATATTCTTGTATATAGGGGGCAGTATTATAGTAGTTATATTCTTGTATATAGGGAGCAGTATTATAGTAGTTATATTCTTGTACATAGGGGCAGTATTATAGTAGTTATATTCTTGTACATAGGAGCAGTATTATAGTAGTTATATTCTTGTAGATAGGAGCAGTATTATAGTAGTTATATTCTTGCACATAGGGGCAGTATTATAGTAGTTATATTCTTGTAGATAGGAGCAGTATTATAGTAGTTATATTCTTGCACATAGGGGCAGTATTATAGTAGTTATATTCTTGTACATAGGGGGCAGTATTATAGTAGTTATATTCTTGTACATAGGGGGCAGTATCATAGTAGTTATATTCTTGTACATAGGGGGCAGTATTATAGTAGTTATATTCTTGTACATAGGGGGCAGTATTATAGTAGTTATATTCTTGTACATAGGGGGCAGTATTATAGTAGTTATATTCTTGTACATAGGGGGCAGTATTATAGTAGTTATATTCTTGTACATAGGAGCAGTATTATAGTAGTTATATTCTTGTACATAGGGGGCAGTATTATAGTAGTTATATTCTTGTACTAGGGGGCAGTATTATAGTAGTTATATTCTTGTAGATAGGAGCAGTATTATAGTAGTTATATTCTTGTATATAGGAGCAGTATTATAGTAGGTATATTCTTGTACATAGGGGGCAGTATTATAGTAGTTATATTCTTGTACATAGGAGCAGTATTATAGTAGTTATATTCTTGTACATAGGGGGCAGTATTATAGTAGTTATATTCTTGTACATAGGAGCAGTATTATAGTAGTTATATTCTTGTACATAGGGGGCAGTATTATAGTAGTTATACTCTTGTACATAGGGGCAGTATTATAGTAGTTATATTCTTGTATATAGGAGCAGTATTATAGTAGTTATATTCTTGTACATAGGGGCAGTATTATAGTAGTTATATTCTTGTAGATAGGAGCAGTATTATAGTAGTTATATTCTTGTACATAGGAGCAGTATTATAGTAGTTATATTCTTGTACATAGGGGCAGTATTATAGTAGTTATATTCTTGTAGATAGGAGCAGTATTATAGTAGTTATATTCTTGTACATAGGGGGCAGTATTATAGTAGTTATACTCTTGTACACAGGGGCAGTATTATAGTAGTTATATTCTTGTACATAGGAGCAGTATTATAGTAGTTATATTCTTGTACATAGGAGCAGTATTATAGTAGTTGTATTCTTGTACATAGGGGCAGTATTATAGTAGTTATATTCTTGTAGATAGGAGCAGTATTATAGTAGTTATATTCTTGTATATAGGAGCAGTATTATAGTAGTTATATTCTTGTACATAGGAGCAGTATTATAGTAGTTATATTCTTGTACATAGGGGGCAGTATTATAGTAGTTATACTCTTGTACACAGGGGCAGTATTATAGTAGTTATATTCTTGTACATAGGAGCAGTATTATAGTAGTTATATTCTTGTACATAGGGGCAGTATTATAGTAGTTATATTCTTGTAGATAGGAGCAGTATTATAGTAGTTATATTCTTGTATATAGGAGCAGTATTATAGTAGTTATATTCTTGCACATAGGGGCAGTATTATAGTAGGTATATTCTTGTACATAGGGGACAGTATTATAGTAGTTATATTCTTGTACATAGGAGCAGTATTATAGTAGTTATATTCTTGTACATAGGGGCAGTATTATAGTAGTTATATTCTTGTAGATAGGAGCAGTATTATAGTAGTTATATTCTTGTATATAGGAGCAGTATTATAGTAGTTATATTCTTGCACATAGGGGCAGTATTATAGTAGGTATATTCTTGTACATGTTTGTGGCTTTTACATTCAGTTTTCTTGATGTGTAACAATCTCTGGAATTTCTCTGGATAAATCACTCTCCTGTTTCCTGCATCTTTCCGGTTCATTACTGAACCTGTGGATAGTGTAATATGATCACTCTCTGTGATCTCGGGGATGGACAGGTTATCAGTATTGTCAGTTTTAATACGGAATTGAGTCCTGATTCCTGATGATCTGTAGCAGAGTTCATGTTCAGCATTTTATGGCCAAATATCCTTTATATCATATATGGTGGCCTCTGTAAGACATGTGGTATTTACCAACTTTTTATGTAACTATACATAATCTTTCTCTATGGAGACATTGTAGTAGACTGACACATTTACTTCTAGATCAGGCGGAGTCGTAATAAGGAGTAATATTAAAATATCTAATTAATAATAATTTTCCTTGTAGCTCCTGGATGAGCTGCCCATGATCTACGGCTGCAGCGTCTTCGTCTACTGTCTGTAAGTTACACATTATGTGGTATATGGGCGTACACCCGAAAATCACAACATTGCTGGCGTAATTAGACTGTAACCCCTTAGGTGCTA
Source organism: Anomaloglossus baeobatrachus (assembly GCF_048569485.1). Classification (NCBI taxonomy): domain Eukaryota; kingdom Metazoa; phylum Chordata; class Amphibia; order Anura; family Aromobatidae; genus Anomaloglossus; species Anomaloglossus baeobatrachus. The sequence goes on from NC_134354.1 coordinate 763,733,283, forward strand.
CGGTCTACTTCAACCTTGGCGTCTAAGTGGTTAGACAGATAGTGATCCTAGATAGGCTGTCATCAGGCCGGGCTTAATGGGAGTTTGGTAAGATACTGCGGACGTATACCAGTATATTGTACCAGCAGTAATGCAACTGCAAATTCACTTAGGCATTTGGAATAAAATATAACATTTAAAGAAAACAAATAAATGAATAAAACAAAATACTCCCCTTATAAATGTAACGAATATAATGTACATATTTGTGGCACCACATTATCACGAATGTCCTTTACCTGTAATAAAGAAAACGTTTTAAACGAGAAGTAAATGTATGTATGTGCATATATATATATATATATATATATATATATATATATATATATATATATATATATATTAAAAATTTTAAATGTTTAACTAAAACATTTTTTTTTTGACTAACAAATTAAAAAAATATCTGTAAAATTAAATGTTACAAAAATCTATATCTGTACAAAAATATAAATGTTTGTGTATATATAGGTTGTGTGTGTATGTAAGTATGTATATATGGCTATGTATGTACATTACAGACCAAAGGTTTGGACACACCTTCTCATCTCTAGAACAACTGTTAAGAGGAGACTCTGTGCAGCAGCCTTCATGGTAAATAGCTGATAGGAAACCACTGCAAAGGACAGGCAACAAGCAGAAGAGACTTGTTTGGGCTAAAGAACACAAGGAATGGACATTAGACCAGTGGAAATCTGTGCTTTGGTCTGATGAGTCCAAATTTGAGGTCTTTGGATCCAACCACCGTGTCTTTATAGAAAAGGTGAATGGATGGACTCTACATGGCTGGTTCCCACCGTGAAGCATGGAGGAGGAGGTGTGATGGTGTGGGGGTGCTTTGCTGGTGACACTGTTGGGTATTTATTCAAAATTGAAGGCATACAGAACCAGCATGGCTACCACAGCATCTAGCAGCGGCGTGCTATTCCATCCGGTTTGCGTTTAGTTGGACCATCATTTATTTTTCAACAGGACAATGACCCCAAACACACCTCCAGGCTGTGTAAGGGCTATTTGACTAAGAAGGAGAGTGATGGGGTGCTACTCCAGATGACCTGGCCTCCACAGTCACCAGACCTGAACCCAATCGAGATGGTTTGGGGTGAGCTGGACCGCAGAGTGAAGGCAAAAGGGCCAACAAGTGCTAAGCATCTCTGGGAACTCCTTCAAGACTGTTGGAAAACCATTTCCGGTGACTACCTCTTGAAGCTCATCAAGAGAATGCCAAGAGTGTGCAAAGCAGTAATCAAAGCAAAAGGTGGCTACTTTGAAGAACCTAGAATATAAGACGTATTTCTAGTTGTTTCACACTTTAAGTATTTCATTCCACATGTTTTAATTCATAGTTTTGATGTCTTCAATGTGAATCTACAATTTTCAGAGTCATGAAAATAAAGAAAACTTTGAATGAGGTGTGTCCAAACTTTTGGTTTGTACGACATATATATTTATGTATGTGTGTATAAATATATATATATATATATATATATATATATATATATATATATATATATATATATTCGAATATAATATAAGTTTTTTTTACAGATAATTAACATTAAAATATTTGTTAAAAAATAAAAATATATTTTTTTTATATTATTACAAACACATATATAGTGACAAAATTGCTTATTTCCCGTCAGATCATATCCCCAAAAATATTATAGCAAATCAAAGTTACATGCACACCAATTTGTATTAATAATAGCTAAATCTCTCCCAGATGGGGAATAAAAAAGTAGTAACGCATAAGAATTATATTAACTTACCCAAATATTAATTTTGACTGTAAAATAAAGACCATAAAAGCAAAAGCCTCGGGATGGTATTTTATATTTAATCACCGTTTTCTTTTTTTTTTGCCACTATATTATGCTGAATGACATGGTGCTATTAAATAATACAAAGTCCTGATAAGACTGTGCCAATGAAAAAAAAAAATTTGACTTTTCTGAAGAAGCAGAGGAAAACACTTATCCGGTCCCCATCTGATCCCATAAGCTCTGATTGATCATTCCGATTGCTGCAGCTCTGCTGCCCTCTAGTGATCAGATTATGTGTGTTCATCCACAATGACCAGACGCTCCCTGGTTAGCTGTGAGGATCTGACTCTTGCAGTACTACCTTATATCCTCGGGGTGGCAGTACCGCTCTCTTCGGATCAGCCTGTATCTTGCACTTTGTGACTTTCTGCTTTTTCTCTTTTTTCAGATATGAATGTTTCAAGAACAGAAACTCTTATAATTATTTGCTGCTCGTCCTATTAATGCTTTTCAGTGTGATAGTAACTACAGTAAGTGAGGGGATTATTGTCATCAATGGGCAAGGAAGGAAGGGGTATTGATTGATTGGTGCCATGATTATATAAGGCTCGTGCATGTAGACTGTGTTGATGGCTCCCTCTAGTGGCATTTGGCATGAACTGCATTGTTTAAATCCTAGGATAAGCTTTCAGTGGATCCCCTTCTGGCTCTCATTCACTTACATTAGTAACCTGTTTAACTAATTGAGCTCTGTTACTTGAGGTTTAGTACCTGGATGAAATTTAATGCTTTCATTACTAATACCTATATATTTTTTTTTTGCTATGTAAGGTTTACTTACTATGGAAGGAGCCGGTATTCCATCAGGTAAGACTTACTGATCATATCTGTAGTAGAAATCGTCACTTTATGCAATGGTGAGGCAGAGCTGCAGTATAAAGCATGGCGGGGGAGACGGCAGCAGCCTGAGACACTAGGTATAGTGCAGATTTCAATTGCTGCTAAGAGTCATGTCATGATTGTGCCCTAATGGAGTAGTACTGCAGTGTAAAGCATGGTAGATAGTCAGTAGCAGCCTATGACTGATAAAACGAGAAGTCAGTTTCCTAATACCTTTTAAACTTCAATAGACATTGCAGCTTAAAAGCTTCTCTTGATCATGACTGTACCGTAAGGGAGTAGAACCGTATTGTAAAGCATGGTGGAGAGTCAGCCTTGGATAAGGCAGGGGACAGATGTAAGATTACCTTAGGCTTTATTCAACCGCGTATCATGGCTGTGTCCTAATGGACAAGGGCTGTAGTGTAAAGCATGGTGGGGAGACAGCTTTGGGTAAGACAGGGGACAGTTGTAAAATTTCCTCAAGCCTTAAGAGCTGTAGTGTAAAGCATGGTGGAAATTGCAGAAGAATTAGTCTCTGGGACCACAGGTAGACTTCACACTACCATAAAATACAGTCACTGATAATGGCTGTGTTCTAATGGGATAGTGCTGTAGTGTAAAGCATGGTGGAGGAAGCCTGAAGGTCACATTGAGCCACGTATCATATCTTTACCTGGGAAGAGCAGAAAACAAGGAAGAAAATTAATTTTGGATATGGATTATGCAATAGTACAAAGACCTATATGACGGTGACTAAAAACCTGCAGTCACCTAAATTCTCACAGGGGAGTGTTTGCTGCAATATATCCTGGAGACAGATTCCCTTTTAATTGAGACCTTTCCCCTCCTCCTCCCTAAAAACACTGCATAAGACCTATCTGTGGCTGCAGCAGGAGCCTCTCCCCACTGCTGTGGCTTCTATAGGAGAGCAGGCATGGAGAGGTCTGCCCTCCCTGTAACTATGGCACCATCGGTTTGTGGTTTTAGTGATGCCTATGGATTATGTGTGCAAATGGCAGCGGTGGGGCTGAGACATGACCGTGATCTCGCAGGATTGGCTGTGTGAAATGATCTCCTTGTGTCTTCTCCCTCCTCAGGTGATGTACGGAGTGCTGGTGGGCTTCCTTGTCCTTCGATCTGTGTATATAGTTACCTGGTAAGGCCTGACACCTGCTGGTCTGAACACCAGAGGGACAAAAAATATATATATAATATATGTATATATACAATGTGTCCACCGCCATTAACTTGAGAACGGCGGCAGCTATAGGCATAGAAGTGGTGTCTAGGTATAGTAAAGTAGCCATGTGCTACGCAATGAAACCACCTATAGCCCCACCTGGTGGAAAACAACGGAGTTAGCATTTTTATCTTGAAAACGGAACGAGAGAGAAAACAAGTGAATTACAAAGTTGTAGGGCATCATCAATTCAATACGAATCGACACCTTGCATACAGAAATGCTATGATTAGAACGTGTAAAACTCACAAGGCTGCGGACGTGAAGCGATACCTCATGGAGACCTTCCTACAAGTCATTGGGTATGGTGGCTGTGTGGCCTCCACGCTCACCTGACCTGACCCCATTGGACGTCTTTCTGTGAGGTCACATCAAACAGCAGGTGTATGCGACCCCTCCACCAACATTGCAGGACCTACGACGACGTATGACAGATGCTTGTGCAAACGTGTCACCTACCATATTGCACAACATGCAGCAAGATACAGTATGCTGTGCAGAGCCCAGATGTGCATTGCAGCTCACGGGGGACACTTTGAGCATCAAAGTTAAATGAGCGCCATATGCGTGACCAGCATTCAATGTTTTGGGGGATCATGGGTTTTCATATCATAGCATTTCTGTATGCAAGGTGTCGATTCGTATTGAATTGATGATGCCCTACAACTTTGTTATTCACTTTTTTTCTCTATTTGAGCTAAAATTGCTAACTCCGTTGTTTTCCACCAGGTGGCGCTATAGGGGGTTTCATTGCGTAGCGCATGGATACTTTACTATACCTAGACACCACTTCTATGCCTATAGCTGCCGCCGTTCTCAAGTTAATGGCGGTGGAGAGGATATGGGGGGACACACTGTATATAGCACTTTCAAAAATTACGAGACCACTGCAGTTTTATAAAAATCAGCTTCTCGAAGTGTCTGACAGCCATTCCAGTGTCAGTTGAATTCCACCTCATTCTACTTAATGAGCTTCTGATTAGGTGATCATCTGATCCAAATCTTATTTAACAAGGGAACAAAACACAGTATAACAAACACTGCTGTGGTCTTCACAATCCTCTTGCAATAGGACAAGCTTTATGGCAAAACAAGTGCTAGTAACCCAAAAGATATAATGAAAAAATAATGTAACCATTCCAAAGGAGTTGAAAAGAAAAGTCTTGAGTGAGGAAAAGAAGGGCTCAATTCTGGCTTTACTAGCGGAGGGACACAGCGAGAGTCATGTTGCCTCCATCCTTAAAATTTCTAAGACGGCAGTCCATTACAGCAATGTCAAGCAGCAGACATTGGGTACAACAAAGCTACAGACCGGCAGAGGGCGAAAGTGTGTCGCCCAGGGATAGGGGGTACTCAGAGCCGGGCCAATGGGGTCGCTTCTAGAGGTATCACAATGGCGTGGAGCCTGGGATCACAGAACGGGTCACAACAAAAGGGGAATATGTAAAGGAGGATTGTCTGTGACTCCACCCGTGGGTTGCGGTGATGAGATGGTGGCACCGCCGCTGCCTCTGGGGACCGTGCCCAGGACTGATGGTGTGGGGCAGCAAGGTGGGATCCCCTCCACGGGTATGGGAGTTGTAGTCCCGGGGCCCAATTGGGAGTTGTGGTGGTGGCAGGGATTGCAGGGAGCAGGAAACTCAGTTCGGTTGTCTTGGTGTTGAATGAAGCTAGGCTGATGTGTGTGTAGTCAGAAAACAGAGTCCTTTGTAAACCAACTTGCCAAATGGCCGGTCACCGTTGGCGGGTGTCTTCGAGTCCCACACCCAGATGTACAGCCAGGGGCCCTTCCTTCCACACTCTGTCTATCTCTCTCTTGTCTGGACTAGTCTGTTTGAATGGCCTCCGGATTGGGTCCCTCTCCCAGCACCGGTGGGCTACAACCCTGTCCCGGTCGCCTCAGGTTCCCTGCTGCCAGATCTCCGTCGCCTGTGGCCCTCACAGCCACCTAGTCCGGTAGTCCAGGGCTCCAAACCCGGCTACCACTTTCTCTGGGGAGCCGCAAGCCTCCCCTGTCGGCTTTCCCCTGACTACAGCACAACTGAACTAAATTCTGCTCTGTCACTTCCTTAACTCCTTTCGCCCCCTCCCTTTTCCTTGGGAGGGGGTCAGTAGGGTCTGATTTGCTGCTGTACATCTGTGTGGGGATTGTGCAGCTGCCAAGGAGGATTAACTCTTTCTGTGACTAGCTGGTTTTACCAGGGCGTCACAAAAGAGACTTTCCACTGACCGAGATGACCGTCATCTTATTCGAATGTCACTCAGCAACCGCAGGATGACATCAAGTGACCTACAAAAGGAATGACAAATGGCAGCTGGGGTGAAGTGCACGGCAAGAACAGTTCGTTACAGGCTCCTAGAAGCAGGGCTCAAGTCTTGTAAAGCTAGAAAAAAAGCCTTTCATCAATGAGAAGCAAAAGGAGAGCCAGGCTGAAGTTTGCCAAGGACCATAAGGATTGGACCATAGAGGACTGGAGTAAGGTAATCTTCTCTGATGAGTCTAATTTTCAGCTTTGCCCAACACCTGGTCATCTAATGGTTAGACGGAGACCTGGAGAGGCTCCTGTGACTGTTCCATCAAAAAAATATTGGTCCTAAAACACCAAAACTTGAAATACCACCCCAAACATTGACACCAGGCTCTAATGTTAAATGCTTGTTCTCATTATACCAGTAAGTACAATTATGTGCTAATATGGCCGGATAATTTGAAAGAAGCTTCATCCCTCCACATAATATCTAAAATTATTGGATTTTCTTCAGTTTCGTCAAGCATAATCTCACTAAATCACAGCTGCCTGTCTGGATCATCCTCCAGTAAAGCATGAATTGGACATGGACGATAGATAAGCTTCCACCCAATAGACTTCAGGATTTGCATAATTGAAGCTCGTGAAATTCCCAATTCTAAAGAGACTCTTCTGGGGACTTTTTTGGACTCTGGACAGATGTTTCAGCAACAAGTTGTTTCTTATTTTCTGTACAGGCTGTTTTGGGTCGACCGGTTTCTGGAGCATTAAGGATGTAGCCAGTGGCATCGAATTTGTCACGAATGCGGTAAATGGTTTGTCTTTTTGGGGCTCGAGCACCAAATGTTTCAACCCAATTTGCTCTAACGGTTTCAGCATTTTGAGATTTCCAATACTCTTTTCAAATCCATTTCTTTGATCTGTATTTAAATTATCTGTGAAAACTGGATCTGTGAAACTGACTCAGTTGGCCTTAGCAACCAATCAGATTCCACCTTTCATTTTCCAAAGAGTCTGTGAAGAATGAAAAGTGGAATCTGATTGGTCGCGAAGGACAACTGAGTCAGTTTCACTTTACACAATGTTTGATAAATCTCCCCCTGCATAACCCTATTACACATACTGTCCACCTACTTTTGGACTACCCTGTATATTTCGACCACCCTTGGAGTAACCCTCAACTCTGCTCTATCCTTCAAGCCACACATCCAAGCCCTCTTCACCACATGCAGACTACAACTCAAAAATATCTTCCGGATCCGTGCTTTCCTTAACCAAGAATCAGCAAAAACATTAGTACATGCCCTCATTATCTCCTGCCTGGACTACTGCAACCTCCTGCTCTCTGGCCTGCCTCCCAACACTCTTGAACCCCTCCAATCTATCCTAAACTCTGCGGCCCGCTTAATCCACCTCTCCCCTCGCTACTCCCCAGCCTCGCCACTCTGCCAATCCCTTCACTGGCTTCCCATCGCCCAACGACTCCAGTTCAAAACATTAACCATGACATACAAAGCCATCCACAACCTGTCTCCTCCATACATCTGTGACCTAGTCTCCCAGTACCTACCTGCACGCAACCTCAGATCCTCACAAGATCTCCTTCTCTGCTCCTCTCTTATCTCCTCTTCCCACAATCGTGTACAAGATTTCTCCCGCGCATCCCCCATACTCTGGAACGTCCTACCTCAGCACATCAGACTCTCACCTACCATGGAAGCTTCAAGAGGAACCTGAAGACCCATCTCTTCCAACAAGCCTACAACCTACAATAGCCCTCAGTCCAGTACACCACTGAGCAACCAGCTCTGTCCTCACCTATTGTACCATCACCCATTCCCTGTAGACTGTGAGCCCTCGCGGGCAGGGTCCTCTCTCCTCCTATACCAGTCTGTTTTGTACTGTTAATTATTGTTGTACGTATACCCTCCTTCACTTGTAAAGCGCCATGGAATAAATGGCGCTGTAATAATGATGTATAACCCAAATACTGTTAAAAAAAGGTTAAATAAAATGTCTGAAATATGAAGGCGAAAAAAGAAACTAATATATAGATTTGAGATTTTATTTTACCTTTTTAACTAGATTTGTAACTCTCTTTAGGAGGCTTGAACCGGCGATCATCTGATTGCTTTTGCTATATACAGCAGTGCTACAGTATTGCTGTATATAGTAGAATTCACGGTCTCCTATGAACGCTGGCCACAGGATGATTTTCACAGGAGTATCTAGATGAGACACAGGGATCTTCAGGAGACACCTATCGTTTATGGCAACCATCAGCGTCCCGCAGTTGTGCTGATGAGCGTTAGGCGCTCTGTAAAAGCTTCTGTCACAGGTTAATGGCTGGAGGACAGAGCTTTCCTCCACCCGCGGCTGTTAGAGGCAGATGATGGCTCAATATCTCAGCCATCATCTGCCGGGAAAAATGTGGGCTCGGCGTGCGAACCTGCATCAAATGCAGGGGGCCGGCATATGTCATACATGGCATGTCGTGGCACAACTGCCAAGCCATAGAGCTGGTGAGGATCCTGGTAGGATGAGACTACAAGGGCTCTAGTCTGGCAACCACTCATCCGCTGGACCTGGGTCCTTTTCATTTGGCTTCCCTCTACTTTATACCCTTTGCTATGAATGACAAATTACTCACATGATGGCAGACAAAGGGTTAGATAAAAATATAAAGTTCAGTGTTTTCTGCGGTTATGCTTGTCATCCTGGAGGCGAGCTGTCTGTGAGCTTGCTCTCCCTTTGCTTCCTCGCCGTTTTCTTACTCCCCGTGTCTTCTTGCAGGGTGTACCCGTGGCTGAGGGGCCTGGCCTACACTTCCTTAGGACTTTTTTTAATTGGATTTTTGCTCTGGAACGTGGACAACATTTTCTGCGATACCTGGAGGTAAGGAGCCTGTGGTGGATGCATGTGACGAAGCCTCTTATTGGGAACAACGTGTGTCTGACGCGCGTCAAAGATTTACCTGATCGGTCGTCATTGTGAATGAATGTAAAGTGTTTTCTCAAGACTCGCTCAGAGGCTTCTCGTGAGGGACAATGCGAACACTTCTGAAAGATGTTACTGCAATCACAACAAAGTTTCAAGAGAAATTATATATTGAATTACAAATTTTTTTTTTATATTTTTTTTTTTATTTTGTGCTGAAATAATTCACAAGAAAAGACACAGTACTGTCTGTGCCTACTTCATTTACAATTAGACAGGAAGGCAGTACTGTCTGTGCCTACATCATTTACAATAAAAGGCAGGAAGGCAGTACTGTCTGTGCCTACATAATTTACAATAAAAGGCAGGAAGGCAGTACTGTCTGTGCCTACATAATTTACAATAAAAGGCAGGAAGGCAGTACTGTCTGTGCCTACATAATTTACAATAAAAGGCAGGAAGGCAGTACTGTCTGTGCCTACATAATTTACAATAAAAGGCAGGAAGGCAGTACTGTCTGTGCCTACATCATTTACAATACAAGGCAGGAAGGCAGTACTGTCTGTGCCTACATAATTTACAAAAATCTCTCAATTGTAGCTGTGTCTTTATGAATTATCTAATCCAAAACAGATTCAATATTCTATGTCTATTACCAGACCTAAACAAATATGAATCAAATGACACCCTTTCAATATAATAATTTTAAAATCAATGTTTTTTTTATTCAAGAATTTTTTTTTTTTAAAAAAACATAATAAAAAAGGGACAATACCACCAGTGTGGAAGCAGACAAACGGAGCCAAAATAAGACAATACATTTTCAATCATCAAATGTATACTATTCAGCATAAATATCTGACTATAAATAACCACAAATATCAATAAATGTCAGTGATCAATATTAAATACACAGTAAAGAGTTATATATAAAGTGCAAACGTGCCTATTGCAATACCCCATTAATTAATGATCACTCCCATGTTCAGTCCTGCTGTATTTTCTAAAACCAACTACACATGGCTCTAATTAAGCCTAATAACGTGCATAGTGGGTTAGCAGCTTTACAACCCTTGTGCGAATGCCGCTTTCAGACTGCCAGTACTGGCTCCCTGCACACGTAGCCAGAGTACACATCGGGTAACTAAGCGAAGCGCGTTGCTTAGTAACCCGATGTGTACCCTGGCTACGAGTGCAGGGAACCAGCGCTAAGCGGTGTGCGCTGGTAACCAGTGTAAATATCGGGTAACCAAGCAAAGCATTTTGCTTAGTTACCCGATAATTACCTTGGTTACCAAGCGCAGCATCGCTTCCACGAGTCGCTGGTGAGATCTACCTGATAGCTCCTAAGCGACCATGTAGCGACGCACCAGCGATCCTGACCAGGTCATATCGTGGTTGGAATCGCTGGTACGTCGTTTAGTGGGACGGTACCCTTACAGAAACAGATGAGGAAGCAGTGCTATCTGTGTCCTCATAATCTACAGAAAGAGAGGAGGCGGCAGTATTATCTGTGCCTGCATAATCTACAGAAAGAGATGAGGAGGCAGTATTATCCATCTGCAAGGAGTTTGTATGTTCTCCCTCTGTTTGCGTGGGTTTTCTCCCACACCTTTAAATACATACTCATAGGGAACCTAGATTGTGAGCCCCATTGGGGACAGTGTTGCCAATGTATGTAATGTATGTAAAGCTCTGTGGAATTAACAGGGCTATATAAATTAATAAATATTATTATTATTATCTGTGCCTACATAATCTACAGAAAGAGATGAGGAGGCAGTATTATCTGTTACTACATAATTCTCCTGGTGAAGACTTCAAAACTTCTGATCTGTGCCTACATAATATCTGGATAGAGACAGTGAGGCAGTACTATCTATGCCTCCATAATTACAATAAAGCAGTACTGATGTAATTCCTATATAAACACAGACAGTACTGCCTCCCTGTCTCTATTCATCTGTCTATATATAGGAATTACAATGGAGTAATGTTTTGTCACGATAGAGGCACAGATAGTGCTGCCTCCTATCTCTTCATTGACCATACATATGTTCTTACCAGTCGATGATATTTGTACAGTTTGCTCTTCTTTGACAGACGTCGGCACAGATAGTACTGCCTCGTTGTCCTGATGTAGACTATATGGGTTTACATGGACAGGAGGTTGGCACTGCTGAGAAGTAACGTGTCTCTCTCTACAGGGATGTCAGACAGAAGATGCCGCCCGTCCTCGGGGCTGTGACGCAGTTCCATGCCTGGTGGCATATACTGACCGGACTGGGCTCCTACCTGCACATCTTGTTTAGGTAATGTGTGCCTTCTTCTTCTTGTCACTGATGAATTGATGCAGGTTTTTACTTTGGGTTCTACACAGCAAATTTTAAAAAAAACGTAATATATGTGGATGCGGTTTTAAGACCCCCCCCCCTCCCGCCACAGTAAATTTTCATTATTACTCTTAGATTTTTTTTTTTCCCCTTCTTTAAAGACGAATAATTCTATATTATACAGTATTATTTATTTTTTCTTCTTTTTTTTTTTTTTTTTTTTCCTATCAACATATCTTTGAGGGTTTGTTTTCTTTGGAACAAGATTTAGTTTTGAATGCCGCAATTATACATTATATAACATGCTGAGAAATTAAAGCGAAACTCATATTGCGGTGGAAAAAAAATAATAAATATATAATTTAAAGTGCAATTGGAGTTTTTCATTTTTCACTGTTTTATATAATGAAAAATTGCAAAAAAAATATATTTTGCAATTTTTCATTATATATAATACTGAGGAATGAAAAACTCCAATTGCAGTGGAAATAAAAATATATAATATTTTTTTAACTGCAAGTTAATCTTTAATTTCTCATGAATTTATATAATGAAAACTTGCAAAAAAAATATTGTAATATAATAATTCTCAATTTTATATATATTTTGCAGTGTTTTTTCCACCCCAGAATGCATAAAAAATGCATGCAAAAAAAGTACTAAATTTCTGTCAAGAGATGCAGAATTAATGCTGATGTTTCTGCAGCCAAATACAGTGTGCACACTGCTTAAACATGCAGGTTTTGCAACAAATTTATTGTAAAATGCACTGTGTATAAATGAGACAAATGTATATAATCGGGCTGTGATCTCCTCTTTTAATTGGCTTTTCCATGGTCTCTTTTAGCTTATATACACGGACCCTGTACCTTAAATATCGGCCCAAGGTGAAGGTAAGTACATGCTTAACACAGCTCAGTAATGGCTGATTCTTGTAGAAACAGTGCCACCCCTGTCTATGGGTTGTGGCTGGTATTGCAGTTTTGATTTTTATTTAAAGGGAACCGGTCACCAGTTTTGTCACTATTAAAACAATAGTGTCACCTTCTGCAGCTCCTGGGATTCTATGAAGGTGCACCTTGTTGCTGACCCCTCTTGCAGACCCCAAAAAACTTTATAAAAGCTTACCGTTTCCTATGCAAATGACTTGTGTTGGCCAGATGGGCGGGCTCTATTTCGGCTCATGAACCCCCTCCTGCCGCTGTTCGCCATCCACCATGGATGACGCCGCCGTCATCATCACGCTGCTGGCGAAGTCTCGGTCAGGCACAGTTCACTGTGCCCCTATCGTGGGCCTGAGCAGCGCAAGCACCAGTGGTTTATTTGCGCAGGCGCGATATTGTGTGGTGCTGTGCATGACCTCCCCAGCGTCATCCTCGTACCCGCCCATAATATCGCACCTGTGCAAATACATCACTGGCGCGCGCGAAACCGTTTTCTGCTCAGGCCCACGAGGGGGGCACAGCGAACTGCGCCTGCGCGAGACTTCGCCAGCAGTGTGATGATGATGGCGGCGTCATTCATGACAGGTGGACGGCGAACAACAGCAGGTGGGGAACAGGAGCAGAAATAGAGCCCGCCCATCTGGCCAACACAGGTCATTTGCATAGGAAACAGTGAGCTTTTATAAAGTTCTTTTTGGGGTCTGCAAGGGGGGGTCAGCAACGAGGTGCACCTTCATAGAATGCAGCCCAGGAGCTGCAGAAGGTGACACTTTGTTTTAATACTGAAAAAAACTGGTGACCGGTTCCCTTTAAGTGAATAAGGTTGACCTGCAGTACCACACACAACCTGCAAACTAGTGTGGCGCTGGTGATCTCCTTGCACAGGTCTTACCTGGTAATTGCATTGATCCCTGTCTCTGGTCTTCCTCCTGAGCAGTTCCTGTACGGGATGTGGCCGGTGATTATGGTGGAATCTTCCAAGAGGCAATGACCGAACAAGAAGAAACCGTAGAAGAAGAGGAGGAGACGGAAAGACCATACATTCCAAGGACTCCTGACAGTCTATGCAGCATCGGACTACACTCTACTTATTTCTATATTCCTGTGCGTGACGGCGCCCCCTATCTACAGAGATGTGGAGTACACCGCCTCGTCGTGTTACTGCCAACCTCAGCGGAACATGGTGGTCACGTCTCGCGACTGAACGGGTGGAGGGGACAGCACTCCCATCATCCTTACTATTACATGTGACATATGACTAATTTTACTATTTTTTTGCCTTGCACACGCAGAACATGTCTGCCGGGATCCAGTATTACCGCCTCGTCATCCCCCAATCCGGGGTGATCTTACCGCACAATCTGTATTATTAGGTGGTTGTTGGGTCCGAGCGACAGAACGTGAGGAGGGGTGTAGAGCGTCGCCCCGTGAAAGTAGTGCAGGATACATCGGCATATATAATCTATATGAGGGGGTCACTTATTAAAATAACAATATAACAAAAGCAGTGTGGATTACTGGAGATCACTGTTCTGGTGGACACTGTACCTCTAAAAAGTATTCACGCCCACGCCATCATTTATTCAGTGTTTTAAATCCAGTTCCAATAAGCCAATCTGCAAAGTCCAGTGCATAAGTATTCACCCCCTTGGTTCTGCTATTTCTGCAAAAAATCTGCTGCATTCACCCTGCTTCTCCTAAGTGCTGCAGGTCTCTTGTTGACTGCAGCAGGTTTTCCACCTGGATTTTTCTACCTTGGCACATTTCTTCTCTCCACCATCTTTTGCATTCACCCAGCATCTTCTGCCATACCTGCTTCACATGATTGGGACCGCCACAGTACTTAGTGCTAGAAATCGGCCACGTTTGTCCGAAGGCTGCATTCCATCTTCCGCCGTGCTTCTACAGTTTCTGATCTGCATACGAGGCTGTTGAATTCGGGTCGGGAGCTCTGATGAGCGAGCACTGCAATGCTCTGTACTCGAAACTAGCGGCTCGGATGGTCTTGAGTAGCGAGCATAATGGAAGTCAATGGGAAACACGAGCATCTTTCAGGAAGAGAAATGCTAGACTTCTCCATTGACTTCCATTATACTCAATACATGAATCAAACCCGTCCACGCATCCAACCTGCTCCTTTCCAGTACAGAGCATGGTAGTGCCCGCTCATCACTAGTTACCAGTACTGAGCACCTGAGCATGGTAGTGCCCGCTCATCACTAGTTACCAGTACCGTATATATATGTGTGTGTGTGTGTGTGTGTGTGTATATATTTACAGTGTGTCCACCACCATTAACTTGAGAACGGCGGCAGCTATAGGCATAGAAGTGGTGTCTAGGTATAGTAAAGTAGCCATGTGCTAAGCATTGAAACCACCTATAGCGCCACCTGGTGGAAAACAACGGAGTTAGCATTTTTATCTCAAACGGAACGAGGTAGAGAAAAAGTGAATTACAAAGTTGTAGGGCATCGTCAATTCAATACGGATCGACACCTGCCATACAGAAATGCTATGATATGAAACCCATGACCCCCCCCCAAAACATTGAATGCTGGTCGCGCATATGGTGCTCATTTAACTTTGATGCTCAAAGTGGCCCCCGTCAGCTGCAATGCACATCTGGCCTCTGCACAGCATACTGTATCTTGCTGCACGCTGTGCAATATGGTAGGTGACACGTTTGCACAAGCCTCTGTGATACGTCGTCGTAGGTCCTGCAATGTTGTGGAGGGGTCGCATACACCGGCTGTTTGATGTGACCTCACAGAAAGAAGTCCAATGGGGTCAGGTCAGGTGAGCGGAGGCCACTCCACACAGCCACCATACCCAATGACTTGTAGGAAGGTCTCCATGAGGTATCGCTTCACGTCCGCAGCCTTGTGAGTTTTACACGTTCTAATCATAGCATTTCTGTATGCAAGGTGTCGATTCGTATTGAATTGATGACACCCTACAACTTTGTAATTCACTTTTTTTCTCTCTCGTTCCGTTTTCAAGATAAAATTGCTAACTCCGTTGTTTTCCACCAGGTGGCGCTATAGGTGGTTTCATTGTGTAGCGCATGGCTACTTTACTATACCTAGACACCACTTCTATGTCTATAGCTGCCGCCAGTCTCAAGTTAATGGCGGTGGACAGGATATGGGTGGACACTGTATAATATATATATATATATATATATACTCTCCACACACAAAAAAAGTAAAGAGTCACATTCCATCCCATAATGCCGCTGCTGTGTCCTACATCTGTCTTGAGGCCGCTCCTTCAAAGTAGTCGGACATGTTGTCTGCCTCACTAATTTCCCGCCTTTAAAAATGCCATTAAATGCACTGTGGTTTTCTGTATTTTACATGACAATACACTAAAAAAAAAAAAATAAGTGGTTGGGGGCGCTAATACTTTTTATAGGCACTTCATATGCAATGTATACCTATAGAAACAGTGCCTAACTTATTTTCTTAATAAATTTTGTGCCTATCCTTTGTCTGTGTCTTGTTTTTTTGAGGGGGGGTGTGGAGGTTTCAAGTTGTTGTTAAAAGGAATCTGTCACCAGGTTTTTGCCATCTAATCTGAAAGCAGCATAATGGAGGGGCAGAGATCCTGATTCCAGCGATGTCACTTACTGGGCTTGTATAGTGTAGCTTTGATATCACTGTTTAATCAGCAGGAGATTATCATTACAGGACTACTTGGCACACTGCAGGTAGTCCAGCATATTCATGAGCTCTGTATAACTGCTAGATCTGCAGCAGAGGAAGCATTAATTTTATCAAAATGACAGCACACAGCTCAGCAAGTGACACATCGCTGGATCAGGGTCTCTGTCTCTACATTCCCTTTAAGTGGCTGTATGGAGCAGTTATTACCACAAGAGGGCAGCATAACCTTGTCGTTTCAACTTACTTTGTTACCCTTATATATAATATTTTTTATTGAATTTTGAAGGAAAATGTTTTCATATGAGCACATAGCAATCCTTAGGGGGGGAGGGTGGCCTGTAACGGCTTTTGACCCTTCTTTACCAAAAAATTCAGGTGCTGGCTTTTTGCTGCGATGCAACATAATGGATTTCAGTGTAATCGCTAAGCAATGAATGCAGAATTACTTTGCACACAATTATTTTAGCGGCTGATACAGTGCAAATTATCCAGGTGCCAAACGTGGTAGGATACAAGCGTTAGTTTTATGTCCATTTTTGAGACATTTTATTTTACCTTTTTAACTATACTTGGAAATTCAGAGACATGTTGCCAGTACTTTATAATAAACTAGCTGTACTAGCCGGCTTCGCCCGGGTTAATAACTGCTGTTAACAAAATAGAATGTATTAACAAAAATGTATTCTGCACACAAAAACCACAAAACAAATAGATATGTCATTATAATGTCTGTCTCCCCCTCTGTATATATCTCTGTCTGTCTCTCTTTCTCCGTCTGTCTTTTACCCTGTCTGTCTCTTTCCCTTTATTTCCCTGTCTGTCTGTTTCCCTGTGTCTGTCTCTGTCTCTTGGTCTATCTCTTTCCCTGTCAATCTGTCTCTTTGTGTCTGTCTCTTTCCCTGGCTGCATTGTGACACGCCAACATTCCATATAAGGGCGTGGCTGTGCATTCTTCTGAAGTTCTGGCTGCACTGTGGCTCCCAGCTCTATTCGCTTTAATGGAGGCAGGTTTTTTTGGTGAATAACTGTAAAGCGCGGGGTTAAAATGTCCCCTCAAAACATAACCTATGATGCTTGGGGCCCAGACGTGTGAGTGTGCAAAATTTTGTGGCTGTAGCTGCGACGGTGTAGATGCCAATCCCGGGGACAGACACACACAGACACACACACACAGACACACTTTGTTAGATAAAAATTAATAAAAATAAAAAATTCAATAAAATGAATAAAAAAACAATTTTACATTTTACTCAAATATACCTATAAAGAGAAAAATCAGAAAAACTGACAATTTTGCAGTGGTCTCTTAATTTTTGCCAGAGCTGTATATAATAAAGTGTGAACAGGTGCAAACTACTGAGACTGCAGAGCATACAAACAAGGCTAAGATGTGCAAAAATGTAATCTATGACATTTGTCTGCTATATGGAATATACTTGTAAATTGCAGGTACTTAGTGCACATAATGGCCAATCCATGAGAGCCCATCAGCCACGACAAGGCATGCCTATGATGGGACTCTAAACCAAGTATTTATCAAACATGACTCTCCCTAAGTCTATATTTAGTTAGTACGGGATCATACCTGCCCTTTTAAATTTATAAAAAGATCCAGATTTATTTTTTTACGGAGGCAAAGGCATAAAAACTACAATGCGTGGTATAGAAGAAGGGCGCATAATAACTAACATTTCTTCACAGTTCCTTCCTGCAAACCAAATGACATAAGGGTCTCTGGTTTAACCCAATAGGCTGATTTGATGGCTTCCAAATGGAACTGGATTTATCAAAACACTTCGTCAATATAGGGTTAAACACTCTTTGATGCTTCAATGTGTGAAAGACCGCAAAACAAATCCTACTGTAAGATGTGCCCACTTAACCCTGCCCATGCCATATCATTTAGAAGAAATGAAACATTCCTCTTCTCAGTTTTAAAATATCAAGTAATAGAGCAAGTGTTCTTATCGGGAGTAGGAGGGATTAAAAAGTTATTTTCTGGAAGGGAGGCTTTTTAGATTCCTAGTGCCTAAAGGGTTAAACAGTATGGCTGCTCAAATAATGAGACTCAGACTTGGAGGAATATACACTTCTCATGTTTTACTATACATCTAATATGATTTATATATTTTATGCTCTTAAAAAAGTGACAATATATAAAGTGGAAATAGAGAATATGAAGCTGAAGTTCAGCACAAAATAATGGCCTCTGCCTAGAAAGGTGAGCGGTGATGAGAGGCTCAGGATGGGCCAAAACGTGTTCTGTGAATATATGGATTTTTCTAAGCTTGTTTTGAAGAGTTGAATGAAATCCATATTCATTGAAGCCTCATAACGTGAGTGCTGGGACTGTTTTCTAATTATTTACTAGGGGTTGAGTAGGGCTTAGGTTAGGGCTGGGGTTGGAGTAATTAGTTGAATAGGGCTAGGGTTAGAATTAGGGCTAGGGTTGGAGTAAATGGTTGAATAGGGCTAGGGTTGGAGTAAGTGGTTGAGTAGGGTTTGGGTTAGAATTAGGGCTAGGGTTGGAGTAAGTGGTTGAATAGGGCTAGGGTTAGAATTAGGGCTAGGGTTGGAGTAAATGGTTGAATAGGGCTAGGGTTGGAGTAAGTGGTTGAGTAGGGTTTGGGTTAGAATTAGGGCTAGGGTTGGAGTAAGTGGTTGAGTAGGGCATGAGTTAGGGGCACTTTGCACGCTGCGACATCGCAAGCCGATGCTGCGATGCCGAGCGCGATAGTCCCTGCCCCCGTCGCAGCTGCGATATCCTTGTGATAGCTGCCGTAGCGAACATTATCGCTACGGCAGCTTCACATGGACTCACCTGTCCTGGGACATCACTCTGGCCGGCGACCCGCCTCCTTATTAAGGGGGCGGGTCGTACGGCGTCACTGCGACGTCACACGGCAGGCGGCCAATAGGAGCAGAGGGGCGGAGATGAGCGGGACGTAAACATCCCGCCCACCTCCTTCCTTCCGGATATCCTACGGGAGCCGCGGTGACGCCGGTAGGAGATGTTCCTCGCTCCTGCGGCTTCACACACAGCGATGTGTGCTGCCGCAGGAGCGAGGAACAACATCGGACCGTCGCGTCAGCGTAATTATGGATTACGCCAACGCTGCACCGATGATACGATTACGACGCTTTTGCGCTCGTTAATCGTATCATCTAGGCTTTACACACTACAATGTCGCCTGCGATGCCGGATGTGCGTCACTTTCAATTTGACCCCACCGACATCGCACCTGCGATGTCGTAGTGTGCAAAGCCCGCCTTAGAATTAGGGCTAGGGTTGGAGTAAATGGTGGAATAGGGCTTGGGTTAGAATTAGGGCTCGGGTTTGAGTAGAAGTAGTTGAGTAGGCCTCAAGTTAGAAGTAGGGCTGGGGTTAAATTAAAGTTCAGCTACGTGCCCACCATGAGCTTTTGGTTAGTTTATGGTATTGTACCATTTCTGCACCGCTTATGTAAATTAAGTTATTTGCGGGTTTTTATTGCATTTTTTATGCTGCACTTTTTTTTTTTTTTTCTTGCTAGTTTGTCATGTTTTAGGCCTAAAACACACTTCCGCAAAAAAAAACGTACGTGTCTTACGGTCCGTTTTTTGGGTCCGTGTTCCGTTTTTTTGGGGCGTTTCTCCGGTACGTATGGCATCCGTGTGATGGCGCATGCGAGCCGTGTGTACATGTAAAATGGCCATGTTTGTGTGTAAAATGCCCGTGTATGTGTACGTGGAATGTCCGTGTGTGATGCACAATGTCGTTGATACATGTCGGCTGACAGCAGACAGAGTTGCGCGATGAGAATGAACTCAGGTGAACTTTATACGACTTCATTGTCATGCCGCGGCTCTGTCTGTGTGCCGCGTACTGATTAGCGGTCACCTGTGAAGGATTCACCAGTGACCGCTAATCCCCCGAGTGACTGAAGTGAGCAGCCCTCTCTTATACTTACCGCTCCCCGATCACCAGCGCAGCGAGGAACAGCTGTGCAGAGAATACGCGGCAACAATTACTTTGAATATGCCGGCCGCTCATTAATCAATCTCGTATTCCCTGCTTTCCCCACCCGCAGACGCCTGTGATTGGTTGCAGTCAGACACGCCCCCCACGCTGAGTGACAGCTGTCTCACTGCACCCAATCACAGCAGCCGGTGGGCGTGTCTATACTGTGCAGTAAAATAAATAATTAAAAAAACCGGTGTGCGGTCCCCCCCCAATTTTAATATCGGCCAGATAAAGCCATACGGCTGAAGGCTGGTATTCTCAGGATGGGGAGCCCCACGTTATTATGGGGAGCCCCCCAGCCTAACAATATCAGTCAGCAGCCGCCCAGAATTGCCGCATACATTAGATGCGACAGTTCTGGGACTGTACCCGGCTCTTCCCGATTTGCCCTGGTGCGTTGGCAAATCGGGGTAATAAGGAGTTATTGGCAGCCCATAGCTGCCAATAAGTCCTAGATTAATCATGTCAGGCGTCTCCCCGAGATACCTTCCATGATTAATCTGTAAATTACAGTAAATAAACACACACACCCGAACAATCCTTTATTAGGAAAAAAAAAAAAAAAAAACCCTAACAAATTGCCTTGTTCACCAATTTAATAAGCCCGAAAAAGCCCTCCATGTCTGGCGTAATCCAGGATGGTCCAGCGTCGCTTCCAGCTGTGCTGCATGTAGGTGACCGGAGCTGCAGAAGACACCGTCGCTCCAGTCAGCTCCACGCAGCTAATGAAGGGAATTACGCGATCAGCTGAGCTGTCACTGAGGTTACTCGCGGCCAACGCTGAATACAGCTGATCGCGCTATTCCCTTCATTAGCTGCGTGGAGCTGACTGGAGCGGCGGTGTCTTCTGCAGCTCCGGTCACCTCCATGCAGCAGAGCTGGATGCGACGCTGGACCATCCTGGATTACGCCGGATATGGAGGGCTTTTTTGGGCTTATTAAATTGGTGAACAAGGCAATTTGTTAGTGGTTTTTTTTCTAATAAAGGATTGTTCGGGTGTGTGTGTTTATTTACTGTAATTTACAGGGGAGACGCCTGACATGATTAATCTAGGACTTATTGGCAGCTATGGGCTGCAATTAACTCCTTATTACCCCGATTTGCCAACGCACCAGGGCAAATCGGGAAGAGCCGGGTACAGTCCCAGAACTGTCGCATATAATGTATGCGGCAATTCTGGGCGGCTGCTGGCTGATATTGTTAGGCTGTGGGGCTCCCCATAATGTGGGGCTCCCCATCCTGAGAATACCAGCCTTCAGCCGTATGGCTTTGTCTGGCTGGTATTAAAATTGGGGGGGACCGCACGCCGTTTTTTTTTATTTATTTATTTATTTTACTGCACAGCATAGACACGCCCACCGGCTGCTGTGATTGGGTGCAGTGAGACACCTGTCACTCAGCGTGGGGGGGGCGTGTCTGACTGCAACAAATCACAGGTGCCTGTGGGTGGGGAAAGCAGGGAATACGAGATTGATTAATGAGCGGCTGGCATATTCAAAGTAATTGTTGCCGCGTATTCTCTGCACAGCTGTTCCTCGCCGCGCTGGTGATCGGGGAGCGGTATGAGCCGGGGGAAGAAAAAAAACGAGCGCCAATGTAAGTATGACTGAGAACAGCAGAAGAAAAGGTAAGTATACTGAATTTAATTTTAAAAAAACAAACAATAAGATCGCTAGTGTAAAAACGCACACGCACGAAACGTGCTGAACACGGACATACTCCGTGTGCGGTACGTGTAGGCACGGACTCATAGACTAAAGCGGGTCCGTGCCTGCGTGCTGCCGGCCAAAAACGGACATGTTGTCCGTGTAGAAAAGCGCACACACGTACTTACCACACGGTCACATGTTCCGTGTGATTTACGTGTGTGTGTGCCATCTATCATTGAATAACATGGGTCTCTGTGTGTACGTGTCTCCGGTACGTGCAAATACGTACCGCACACGTGCAAATTAAACGGATGTGTGCTGCGGGTCTTAAATAAAGCGGCTTTGTTTTTCATGAATTCTGGTATTTGGCTTTGACAATACCTTATTGATATACATATTACAAGTGGTTTTACTGCAGAAATGCTCTAAAAACTGCACGTGTGGTCTTTACCTACATTTTTTTTTTCCTGCATCAAATACACGTCTATGGGGACAATCTACGCATAAATCTCAGCGTACCGCAAGAGAAATTGACAAGCTGCGGATTTGAAATACGCACCTCGGGTCAGTCTACGCTGAGTAAAAAAGAAGCGCAGTGGGGAGGAGATTTCTATAAATCAGCTGTCTGGATGAAACGTGGAAAATTTTTCACATGCTGGTCTGCAACCAGCCTTAGGGCTACGGTTAGAGTAAAAGGTGCTTTACATGCTGCGACATCGCTAGCGATCTCGTTAGCGATGTAACACGCCAGATCGCACATAGGTCATTTTTGTAGCGCGGTCCCATGTGCAATCTCGGCAGATCGCATCTGCGATCTGGCGTGTTACAGCGTGTAAAGCACCCGTAAGGCTGGCTGCAGACAATATGGACTTCTAAAAAGGTACAGATTTAAAATAATTTTGCTCAAATGAAAAACGAGCGAAGTACACCAAGAAATAAAGTGAAAAAAGGGGCAAAAGTAATATTTTTTTATTTTTGTGAGCAAATTTTTTTTTTAGCATTTTAGTGCCACATACGACTTCCCAAAGAAAAAATAACAAATCAATTTTATCTTTTTTGGGTGATTTTCATAGTTACTTCTTGAGGTTTTTATGGCAAATTTTTCAAAGTAGTAAGAACTGTGGAAAAAGAAAGCGCAATAGGGTTTTACCCGAGTAATATGGGGTGAACAAGAGCAAATGCACTCACCGAATCGAGTTGTGAGAGTCACAACTACTATACACGCATGATACTCCAGGTCACGGCAGCAGCATCCAGGATGGCTGATAACGGAGAGTAGTAGAATTGGGTTTTTCAAACTGCGCCAATGACCGCTAAGAACGTCTGTAAGATTAATGTTACTTTTATTTCATTTACAGGTCAACGCGTTTCTGGAGTCTCTGCTCCCTTCCTCAGGACATGCAGGAAAAAAGTAGAGTGGAGCAGATTTGATGTACTTTTTTCCTGCATGTCCTGAGGAAGGGAGCAGAGACTCCAGAAACGCGTTGACCTGTAAATGAAATAAAAGTAACATGAATCTTACAGACGTTCTTAGCGGTCATTGGCGCGGTTTGAAAAACCCAATTCTACTACTCTCCGTTAAATTTTTCAAAGTGGCACGAATTTTGCGTGAAACAAAAAAAACAAATATTCTTTTTACTCCAGTATTCATTGTCATTTTTAATCTCTTTACTATCAATTCCATCCACAAGGTTATTAATAAAGTGTCAGTCTTGGATGATGACACCAAACTATGTAGGATATTAAAATACTGACCTTAATAGTACAATACTTCAAAACGATCTGGATAAGATGTCAGAATGGGCAGACATTTGGCAAATGAGATTTATTGTTGATAATTGTAAAGTAATGCACCTAGGACGGAGTAATCCTATAGCTGCGTATACATTAAATGGAAGTAAACTCGGGACTACAGAACAGGAGAAGGACTTGGGTATTCTCATTACAAATAAGCTGAGCAGCAGCACTCAATGTCAGGCAGCAGCTGCAAAAGCAACAAGATTCTAGGGTGTATAAAAAGAGAGATTGGATCCCAACGTATTGTTACCCCTCTATAAATCACTTGTACAGGATATTCAGAAGGTAGATCAGTTCAAAAGCAGCAACTAGACTACTACAAGGAATCGATGCCACCCGTATGAATGAGAGGAGGAAAAGTTAGATATGTTTAGCTTAGAAAAAAAACGTCTCAGAGGAGATCTCATTTATATGTATAAATACATATGTGGTCAATATAAAGGACTGGCACATGACATATTCATTCCAAAGACAGTACTAAGGACCAGGGGGCACTCACTGCGAGTGGAAGAAAAGCGATTCCGGCAGCTAAGTAGGAAAGGGTTCTTTACAGTTAGAGCAGTCAGACTGTGGAATGCCCTACCACAAGAGGTAGTAATGGCAGATACTGTAACCGCTTTTATAACCGGGCTGGATGATTTCCTCAGTATACATAACATTGTTGGTTATAAGTGACCAATGACAAAATGTAGAACTGGTGGAGGAAGGTTGAACTAGATGGACCCAGGTCTTTTTTCAACCTAAGTAACTATGTCACTGCATTGTTACTGTTTTGTTACTATTTTTCTCCTGGTGGTGGAAAAATCTTTTTCTTCCTGTATACTACAAATTACAACCTGTTTTCACATTCCCTAATAGCTCAGTGTGTTATTAGGCTGATTACCAAACCAAAACTTACTGGTTTGAATTGAGGAGCAGCCATGAGGAAGATTTCCCAAGAAAAGAGAAACAGCCACATCCAGCTCATCGATAGAGGTGTCTCCGCCAAGAAAATTGCC
Source organism: Anomaloglossus baeobatrachus (assembly GCF_048569485.1). Lineage (NCBI taxonomy): Eukaryota > Metazoa > Chordata > Amphibia > Anura > Aromobatidae > Anomaloglossus > Anomaloglossus baeobatrachus. The sequence goes on from NC_134354.1 coordinate 763,757,783, forward strand.
AAACTGCATCATGTGAGGCCATGACACATGGAATGAGAAATGAAGTCCATTCATCCATTCAAAAGCCAAGAGGTGATGTCCTGGCAAAATATCGGAGTCAACAAGTCACTCATCACAAGGTCTATCAGTTCTGGTGACACCCGGCAGTGGAGGCGGCTCGTCTGCTTCATAATAGTGAGATCACAGATGTCCATACAAGCACTGAGCGACGCATGTTACACAAGTCTGGAATGATGGCCCAAAAAAAGGTGAAGATGCTCAACTACAATATCATCATAAGAAGTGTCAGCTAGAATTTGTGAAAAAGTATGAAAAGTAGACTGAAGAAGACTGGAAAAGGGTGATTTGAAGCGATGAGATGAAAGTCAATAGACGGCTCTGATGGGGGAAGTGGGTCTGGAAGAAAGAAGAGAAAAAGGGGCGAACGGATCGAGAAATTGAAGGAACAGTCAAGTTCAGTGGAAGAAGCCTGAGGATATGGGGGTGTTTACAGCCAAAGGCGTTGGATACTTGACCAGGATGGATGGTGGTCTCAATGCTGAGCTATATGTGAGTGTCCTACAAGTCGAGTTACTTCATACACTCCAGTACTATGGGTATCAAAAAGACGACATAGTGTTCCAACAGGACAACGACCCGAAGCATACGGTGAGATTGGAGAAGAAATGGATCAATGACAATGAAGTAGAAGAGCTGGATTGTCCCCACAGTCCCCAAACCTCAACCAAATCCAACACTTGTGGGTAAAGATAAAGCTGTATACATCCACAAGTGACCCGACCAGTATACACCAACACTGGGAACATGGAGAAGAGACCTGACCAGTATACACCAACACTGGGAACGTGGAGAAGAGACCTGACCAGTATACACCAACACTGGGAACGTGGAGAAGAGACCTGACCAGTATACACCAACCAACACTGGGAACGTAGAGAAGAGACCTGACCAGTATACACCAACACTGGGAACATGGAGAAGAGACCTGACCAGTATACACCAACACTGGGAACGTGGAGAAGAGACCTGACCAGTATACACCAACACTGGGAACGTGGAGAAGAGACCTGACCAGTATACACCAACCAACACTGGGAACGTAGAGAAGAGACCTGACTAGTATACACCAACACTGGGAACGTGGAGAAGAGACCTGACCAGTATACACCAACACTGGGAACGTGGAGAAGAGACCTGACCAGTATACACCAACACTGGGAACGTGGAGAAGAGACCTGACCAGTATACACCAACACTGGGAACGTGGAGAAGAGACCTGACCAGTATACACCAACACTGGGAACGTGGAGAAGAGACCTGACCAGTATACACCAACACTGGGAACATGAAGAAGAGACCTGACCAGTATACACCAACACTGGGAACGTGGAGAAGAGACCTGATCAGTATACACCACCACTGGGAACGTAGAGAAGACACCTGACCAGTATACACCAACACTGGGAACGAGGAGAAGAGACCTGACCAGTATACACCAACACTGGGAACGTGGAGAAGAGACCTGACCAGTATACACCAACACTGGGAACGTGGAGAAGAGACCTGACCAGTATACACCAACACTGGGAACATGGAGAAGAGACCTGACCAGTATACACCAACACTGGGAACGTGGAGAAGAGACCTGACCAGTATACACGAACACTGGGAACGTGGAGAAGAGACCTGACCAGTATACACCAACACTGGGAACGTGGAGAAGAGACCTGACCAGTATACACCAACACTGGGAATGTAGAGAAGAGACCTGACCAGTATACACCAACACTGGGAACGTGAAGAAGAGACCTGACCAGTATACACCAACACTGGGAACGTGTAGACGAAACCTGGGAGCAGATTTCGGTGGAGACATGCTGGAATCTGATGGAGACTTCAGAAGGATTCAGGAGGGGTGAAAGCCAAAGGTGGATTTGCAAAATACTAAAAAAGTAGATTTCTAGGAGCAAAACAGTAACAATGCAGTGACATGAGAAGAATCTGCATAACTAATCATATGCTAAATAGCTGCAAGTCATACTTATATATGAGATAGCCAAGATGATTGTCTATAAAATGAAGGTCGTCTCATGCTCAGAGCTGTAGAGGATGGTGAGATATGGAGCCTGAAAGTCAAAAGTGCTCAACATTGTTACCCTTTTGCTTGTTAGTGTATGGGACACATCCAAATGTTCCCCGAGACCCATCTGTCTCTAGGTACCCCACTACCTGTGACTACAGCCTATTATACACACTAACCCACCATTTATTCCCTGTTGCTGTGGAGAATTTAAAAGAAAAAAAGTGTGCATTTTTTTTAGGAAAATATTTTTTTTTCACATAGCCCCCTCAAAAAACAGTAGTTACATTCTACTTTTTATTTGATTTGTGCATATTAATTTCAAAGAAATGATCATTTATTGAAAAAAAACATCATTTCCTGTCAGAAATCTATCACTTTCTCCACAGACATGGAGATCACCAGATAAAAACTACACCTCCCGTGGTGCTTTGCGGCGGCCACGCCTCCCGCCCCTCCCTGCCCTCGGAGACCACGCCTCCGGCAGAGTTCCTCTCGTGCGCTGCAGCAGCCGCCGCTGTGATTGGCGTCTCCCCGGAGAGAAGGGACCGGCAGCCGCTTATCCCCCGGGACAGGTGAGGCGGGAGCGGCGCGGAGGGCGGCGGGGACCGCGGGGCTCACTGCTCCCTGTGCATTATACACTTATTACACACCAGGCGTGCAAGCTGCTCATTATTAACCCCTCCAGGGGCAGTAGGACCTGTAGAGTCAGCGCTGAGCTCCGGCTGCACACAGAGGGGGGCTGCTCTGCAATACTTCACCTCATTACACTGCATGCTGCTCAGCGCTGCTCAGTGACTATTATACTGTTATTACACACCAGGCATGGAGGCTGCTATTAACTCCTGAGTATCCAGAGCCCTGCAGAGAGATCACTGCCCTGGGATCATTAATATAGGGGGTCAGCTCTTTATTAAGGCTCCCCCCCCTACATTATAATATGGGCTCATCATCTATTATAACGTTATAACACTTCCTGGATTAACCCCTATAGAGTCAATTTTTTGGGTGATACTGGAGGATTAGGGGACCCCCCAAATAATAATAGTTTATGGTATTATTCTCCCCCCCCCCCCCCCACCACCACCACTTCTTTATGAAAACCAGAGCTCACTGTCTATTATAATGTTATTACAGACCAGGCCTGGAGGCTGCAATTAACTCTTGTATATCCAAAGCCCTGCATGGAAACTGGTATTGACTGAGTGCATTAACCCCTTTTAGAAGACCAGGGCTCATTGTTTGAGTGGAGGACCAGGGGGAATAATGGGGGACTGTGGGGGGGAATAATGGGGGATGAGGGGGGGAATAATGGGGGACCGGGGGGAATAATGGAGGACCAGGGGGCATGGTAGGGGCTATATGATAACTGTACTATTATAATGTTATTACAGACCAGCTTTGCGGACTGGGATTTATTTGGATTTGCCCCTTTTAGAGGGCCACTGCCCATTGTTTGTTTATGGGGGGGTGTAATATTGGAGGACCAGGTGGCATGGTGGGGGCTACATAATGATTACTGTACTATTATAATGTTATTACAGACCAGGTTTGGGGTCTCGTATTGACTTTGGATTTTCCCCTTGTAGAGGAGCAGGGCCCATTGTTTGGGGAAGGTTCATATTGGAGGACCAGGGGGGGTGATGGGTGCTGCACATTTGTTACTGTACTATTATAATGTTATTATAGACCCGGCTCGATGTCTGGTGTTGACTTAAACCAATTTTAGAGAACCAGGGCCCAGCTTTTTGGGGTAATGTTTGTGGATCAGAGGGGGAGTGGCGGGGGCTGCGTAATGTTTTCAGTATTATCCACCACCCCCACATTGTCTATTATAATGTTATTACAGACCAGGTTTGGTGACCGATCTTGACTGTGGGATTATCCCTTTTTGGAGCCAGGGATCCTTCCATTATACTATTTGTGTGACCCCTTTACTAATAGCCCATTTACTGTACACACTGGTTTATTAAAAGCACTGTCTATTATAGTGTTATTACAGACCAGGCAATGTATGGACTTTGTGAATTAAGCCTTATAGGTCCGTGTAGCCCTGCAGAGTGGTCACTGAACTTCTGATGGGCTGAGGGAGGGGAATTGTCCTCACCGGTAACATAATTGTCACGGCTCTATATATTATGTTATTACAGTACAGGGGTGGAGACTAAGATTTACTTTATGGATTAATCTTTGGGGCACCAGAGCCCTGCTCTCTGGGGTGATATTGGTAATGCCCCCCATAATGAGATCGAGGATGTCCTGTATTAGAGCCCCAGCTTCCATTATCAGGGCTCATTGTATGAGCCCCCCCCACCCCACCAGCCCTTTATTATAAAAAACAGAGCCCATCTATTATATGCTTATTACAGTACATGGATTTCAATTAGACCATTTGCGGAGCCAAAGTCCTGTATAATGATCTCTGCACCCGGGTCATGGAGACAGAAATTCACATCTTTGGATTCGATTTCCTCTCGTTATACCGTAATAATGGAGCAGCGCTGGTCTGTAATATAGTTATTACAGCCAGTATTTTATTCATGGATTAACCATTTAGGAACCAGGGGAGTGAGACTAGGGCAGATATAATAATTGTTACAGACCGGAGGGGTATCCCTGTATTATTTTGAGTGAAGTGTGCATTATATAGTTATTAGAAAGTGACTTATACATAATAAATTAATTCTAAAAAAGTCTAGGGTCACACTATAATGATCACAGGAGGCTCTAGCCCTCCTGTTATAACCTCCAGAGCTCAGTGTACATTATATAGTTATTACGGTTCAGTTATAGAAGCTAGTATTGACCTTGTGGCTAGTGGGTGGAAAATCGGGGACCCCCGTGTGATGGTCACTTTCCTCGATGAAGGAAAGTGACCCCATTATAATATCCAGAACTCCATGTATATTATGTGTATTACAGTACAGACAGGGACTTCATAGATTCTTAAGCAGCCCTTATCTAGATTGCTCAGTGTCGTTAAGGTGTGGCCTGTTTTTTTTTCACTTGTTTTTTTTTCGTTTATACTTGTTTTTTTTTTTTGTTTTTTTTTTTACTTTTTGGGTGTTTTTTTTTGTTTTTTTTTTTTTTGGCCTCAGCCTCCGATAACTACTCCCTGATGGAGCATCGCTCTCATCATCATTCATGACAATTCTCGACTGAGGGGTAAAGATTTTTTATTGGAGATGAGTGAACCCGAACAGTAAAGTTCGGAATCCGCAGCGGACACCCGGTGTTCCGTGCTTGAACGCTGACTTCTCACGGAAGTCTGTTGTCGAGTTCTGAGTTCGGATGTTGAATAAAGTTTGTTTAAAGGCCGCTCTCCAGTCAATCAACAAGCTTTTCGGCTGTGGGCACTTTAGGGCAGCCATGCCAACTACTGGTATTACTGTGATTGGCTGACCACATTGCGTCTATATGGGAAACGGTACTCTGTTTCCTATATACACCCACACTGTACTCTGGAAGTTGACAAAAACAAAGTCCCCTCCTAAATATTGTACACTTGCACCCTTTAGTGCTTATCATGCGGTTGGGAGGAGCCAGACAAGGTTCCAGAATTGGTGCATCTAATGGATGCGCCACTTCTGGGGTGGCTGTGGGCTGTTATTTTTAGGGTAGGAAGGGCCCAATAACCATGGACCTTCCCAGCCTAATAATTCCATCCACCAGCTGTCTAATTTACCTGCACGAATTATCAAAATTAGGAGTGAACCCATGTCATTTTTTGTAAACTATTTTTTTTTTTTTCTTCCCTATCCACATTTGTTTGCAGGGTAATTGTCCTGCTCTTACTACCAATTTGGTTTCCTTTTGCAGCCCCCTACCCCTTACTACAATACTACGACCATTTAACAACACAAACGTTTGGGCCCCCATTGACTTCTATGGTGTCCAGAGTCAATTTCCAGTCAAGTCTGGGTTCTGAACCAAATTTTTATCTGAAGTTCAGCAGGAGCCTAACATACACTGGCCTGCTCATTCCTACTTTCTATATATGGCCCCTGCGTTATTGGTTGGGACCCCAGGTTTCCTCTCTACAGCACGTGTATACATTATATCATTGTATTGATGTAGCAGAGATGAATAGTTTGTCTCTGTATACACGCAGTCCTATGTATATCGGGGTCAGATCTTAGCCCTGCTAGAATAGCGTAACCCGGAGCATAAATGGTTCCTTCATGCTAGAGGAAAATAAGCGGAAGTCCCAACCCCTCATATTAATTACTAAGGGTTTGTCATAATAATGCCATTCTTGCGTTATCGGGTATGTTGATTGATGAACATACGGTACAACGGCCTGAAGAAAACCCTCCTCAATGTACTCTTAAAAAAAAAAAAAAAAAGTGAAAACCGCTTTTTAATATCTTCTTTCTAGGCTGAGATACAAACATTTGAAGTTACAGGCCTAAAGACTGAGGCTGCACTACCGTGGTAGCTACATCCTGTCCAGCTGGGATGATGACAGATGTGTGAATATTGATGTAATTGACGATTTTTGACTTGTATATGGTGCCCATGACGGCGTAGCACCTCATAGAAATGGCTCATAAGTTGCCTGGCAGGAGAGTGCCCCAGTAGTGCAGCCTCAGGCTTCGGGCCTCTAACTTCATATGGTCATATCTCAGCCCAGGAATGACCGATTTACAAACTGCTTTCACATTTGTAATCTATATCGCGGAGAGCTCTGGTTGATGGCGCAATGGTTGGGATGGGATTAGCAGCTGTTTTTTGGCTTAATGGATGTGATTCAGCATCCATGGTAATGCAGGCGCGTTCGATGTTTTGTTTTCATGTGTTGTCTCTTTCAGTGAAGTGGAGCTGTCACTTCAAGGAAACGAAAAGCCACAGACCCTGAAGAGAGGAGTTTGTTCGTTGGGGGGGGGGGGGGGGGGGCTTGTAATATCGTGTATTATAGCAAGTGGTTATCACGTGGCGGCAGCCTCTGCGTGACACGGGATATCCTCATAGTAATCTACAACGACATCTGTGTCATACGCCATCTGGACTCGGCCAATTTGGAACGTCGTCCAGTCCTGGTAACCAGTACCACTTCCTAATGTGTACAGCCAAGAAGGCGACTTTGTAATACTGTAGGTTGGCACCCAGCTTTTCCAGGCTCCTGAATTTAAAAAAAATGCTCCGTTTTAAGGTGATACAGTTCCCTTTTAAAAGTGAAACCCTCCATTTTATCTATAGTGATGTACATGTGGACTGTTTTCCAGCTTTTCTAGACTCCTGAATGGCAAGGAGAACCTGTCGGCAGGATTTACTCCTAAAGAAAAAGCTAAACGCTCCCACCACTTTCTCATCTCCTATCCATTACACAGCTGTAGCTCCGCATACAAAAAAGTGTTCCTGAACCCTGTGAAAATGAAGACTCCAGTGTCTACTGGGCGTTTCCAGACCATCTGTGTCCTGGTCTGAGAACTAAAACCAGCGCATGTGCAGCGCGTCGCTCCCGTGTGGCCGGAGTTATCAGTATTGTCCTGCACATGCATTATGGTCTTTGACCAGGATCTGCGCCGGTGCAGACCAATTTGTCGCCTCATCCCTCAAGAGTAGACATTCTGCGCATGCGCCGTATTCAAACTCTACAAGTTTTCATGCCAATTTACAGACCAGGGGAGCTGAACCGGGATGTTCTGAAGGTCCAGAATACGTCCAGTGGACACTTCATGATTAATTTGCATAAGACAAGGGCACGTAGATGGTCCACATATGCCAATATACAAACCAAGGGAGCTGGACCGGGACACGTAGATGGTCCAGATACGCCCAATGCACAGACCAGGGGAGCTGGACCGGCACACGTAGATGGTCCAGATACGCCCAATGCACAGACCAGGGGAGCTGGACCGGGACACATAGATGGTCCAGATACGCCCAATGCACAGACCAGGGGAGCTGGACCGGGACACGTAGATGGTCCAGATACGCCCAATGCACAGACCAGGGGAGCTGGACCGGGACACGTAGATGGTTCAGATACGCGCAATGCACAGACCAGGGGAGCTGGACCGGGACACGTAGATGGTCCAGATACGCCCAATGCCCAGACCAGGGGAGCTGGACCGGCACACGTAGATGGTTCAGATACGCGCAATGCACAGACCAGGGGAGCTGGACCGGGACACGTAGATGGTTCAGATACGCGCAATGCACAGACCAGGGGAGCTGGACCGGGACACGTAGATGGTCCAGATACGCCCAATGCACAGACCAGGGGAGCTGGACCGGGACACGTAGATGGTCCAGATACGCCCAATGCACAGACCAGGGGAGCTGGACCGGGACACGTAGATGGTCCAGATACGCCCAATGCACAGACCAGGGGAGCTGGACCGGCACACGTAGATGGTTCAGATACGCGCAATGCACAGACCAGGGGAGCGGGACCGGGACACGTAGATGGTCCAGATACGCCCAATGCCCAGACCAGGGGAGCTGGACCGGGACACGTAGATGGTCCAGATACGCGCAATGCACAGACCAGGGGAGCTGGACCGGGACACGTAGATGGTCCAGATACGCTCAGTGGACCCTTCATGATTCATTTGCATACAACCAGGACACTTAATCTAGATACGCCCAGTGGACACTTCAGGCTGTATGTGAATATGACCAAGACACCTAGATGGTAAATGTACGCCCAGTGAACCCTTCATGATACACTTGTATTTGGCGCAAGAGCCTTTTTGGGTTTTTGGTTTTTCTTTAAGTTCTTTGTATAAGGTACAAATGAGTATAACTTTAGAAAACAAACCTTGTGCGATTCTGTTTTAATTCTTCACCGTTTTCCAAACCTTTGTCAGTCAGTAAATTGGAGCTAAAAACCTGTACAACTCGCAGCAATTTGCCAGCAGCCGGTCTCCAGGATGATACAATGTGTCAGGGCCGATAAAATGTATCGGAGTTTCCAAATTGAGATTTTCTCTTTTTTTTTCTTTTCTTTTCTCATTTACACTACTTCTTTTGTGTTTTGAATGGAGTGTGGTCTCTTCTGCTATACATTATGGATCCATTATTCACGGTCTCGCCCGGGTGTATGGAGTGCCCTCTCTTCTGCTATACATTATGGATCCATTATTCACGGTCTCGCCCGGGTATATGGTGTGCACTCTCTTCTGCGGTACATTATAGATCCATTCTCACGGTCTCGACCGGGTATATGGAGTGCGGTCTCTTCTGCGATACATTATGGAGCCATTCTCACGGTCTCGCCCGGGTATATGGAGTGCGGTCTCTTCTGCGATACATTATGGATCCATTCTCACGGTCTCGCCCGGGTATATGGAGTGCGGTCTCTTCTGCGATACATTATGGATCCATTCTCACGGTCTCGCCCGGGTATATGGAGTGCGGTCTCTTCTGCGATACATTATGGAGCCATTCTCACAGTCTCGCCCGGGTATATGGAGTGCGGTCTCTTCTGCAGTACATTATGGATCCATTCTCACGGTCTCGCCCGGGTATATGGAGTGCGGTCTCTTCTGCGGTACATTATAGATCCATTCTCACAGTATCGCCCGGGTATATGGAGTGCGGTCTCTTCTGCGGTACATTATGGATCCATTCTCACAGTATCGCCCGGGTATATGGAGTGCGGTCTCTTCTGCGGTACATTATAGATCCATTCTCACGGTCTCGCCCGGGTATATGGAGTGCGGTCTCTTCTGAGATACATTATGGAGCCATTCTCACGGTCTCGCCCGGGTATATGGAGTGCGGTCTCTTCTGCGGTACATTATGGATCCATTCTCACGGTCTCGCCCGGGTATATGGAGTGCGGTCTCTTCTGCGGTACATTATGGATCCATTCTCACAGTATCGCCCGGGTATATGGAGTGCGGTCTCTTCTGCGGTACATTATAGATCCATTCTCACGGTCTCGCCCGGGTATATGGAGTGCGGTCTCTTCTGCGATACATTATGGAGCCATTCTCACGGTCTCGCCCGGGTATATGGAGTGCGGTCTCTTCTGCGGTACATTATGGATCCATTCTCACGGTCTCGCCCGGGTATATGGAGTGCGGTCTCTTCTGCGGTACATTATGGATCCATTCTCACAGTCTCGCCCAGGTATATGGAGTGCCCTCTCTTCTGCGGTACATTATGGAGCCATTCTCACGGTCTCGCCCGGGTATATGGAGTGCGGTCTCTTCTGCGATACATTATGGAGCCATTCTCACGGTCTCGCCCGGGTATATGGAGTGCGGTCTCTTCTGCAGTACATTATGGATCCATTCTCACGGTCTCGCCCAGGTATATGGAGTGCCCTCTCTTCTGCGGTACATTATGGAGCCATTCTCACAGTCTCGACCGGGTATATGGAGTGCGGTCTCTTCTGCGGTACATTATGGATCCATTCTCACGGTCTCGCCCGGGTATATGGAGTGCGGTCTCTTCTGCGGTACATTATGGATCCATTCTCACGGTCTCGCCCGGGTATATGGAGTGCGGTCTCTTCTGCGATACATTATGGAGCCATTCTCACGGTCTCGCCCGGGTATATGGAGTGCGGTCTCTTCTGCGGTACATTATGGAGCCATTCTCACAGTCTCGCCCAGGTATATGGAGTGCCCTCTCTTCTGCGGTACATTATGGAGCCATTCTCACGGTCTCGCCCGGTTCTATGGAGTGCCGCGTGCTGGGGGATGTTATGTTGCAGCTTATCGTTTCTGTACACAGGATTATTATATTTTCTTTATGCATAGACGCGGCCCTTAGAGCAAACAGTGACTCCCAGGATTGCAGTGTGTGCTGTGTACACAGTCCGGCCGGTCCCATCTGCTTTGTATTACTAATCCGCACATTGTTGAGGTGTTCTGCCTCGAGGAGAACATTGTAACGCTCCTCCCTCTGTGTAAAGTCGCTTTAATTTCCAGCCCAAGTCATCTGTTTTCATTTCTATTTTGCAGCCAAACTATTATGTTAAGGATCCTTGTGGATGGCTTTACTTCTACTGACTTTGTAGGATGTCTTGTGCTCTAGTCACCACCAGAGCTGCACTTGCAATGTGCCAGCCACAATACAGAGCCAGGATCCACAGATTTGGTGCAGAAATGTCTGGAGCGGAGTTATCAAGGCTTTGATTCATCATTTGTAGTGATGGGCGGACCCGGACTATAAGGCTGGGGGGACACGGGCATTAATAATGGGAGTCAGTCGCATGACACTCGGCTCCTGCTCTGCTGGAGTGTAAACAGTGTCATGCGATTGTCATACCACTGTGCTGCGATCACAGCCGCGGAGGAACAGGAGGGAGTAATCTCCCCATTTCCTCCATTATCAACTGATGTGATTCTCTCACTTTTTTTTCATTTTAAAAACCTGGCGCCCCTAATTTTGATACCGAGCTATGTCCGATAGCTGGGGGCTGGTATTCTCAGGCTGGGGAGATCCATGCTTATTGCCCCCACCCCAACCTAAAAATAGCAGCCTGCAGCTGTCCAGGATTTTCACATCCATTAGATGGGATAATCCCAGCACCAGCACTTTACCAGACTCTTACCGATTTCCCTGGTTCAGTGGCAATCGGGTAATAAGGGGTTAGTGTCAGCTCACAGCTGCCACTAAGCCCTAGATTAGTAATGGGAGGCTTCTATGAGACCACCCACTGCAATGTTTCTCTCGCACCCATAGACTTGTATGGGTGCGAGTGAAAACGACTTGGGAGGAAAATAAGAATGAAGCAAGCGCTTCATACTTTGCTGTGACTCCGGCACAGCTGTCACACTGCTCCAGCGGCCGCTCATTCACTTATGGGGCCGCTAATTAGAGTCATGCATATGCACCGCTTCCCCCGCCCACTGGCTTCTATGGTTGCAGTCAGACGTGTCCCTACCCTGAGTGATAGCCTGTCTGATGCTTCCAATCACAGGTGCTGTCTGCGGGTCTATATAGTACAGTAAAAATAAAAAAATTATTGTAGTGTCCCCCCATATTATGATACCTAGTGCAGATAAAGCCTACTGCTACAGGCTGCAGCCCACAGCCATGTGCTTATCTTGGCTTTGTGTCAAAATAAGAGGAACCACACGTGCCTTCTTTTTTTTTTTTTTTTTTTTTTTTTTTTAATTTTAAAAACCTGGCGTGTGGTCCCCCCCCCCTAATTTTTGATACCTAGCTATGTCCGATAGCTGGGGGCTGGTATTCCCAGGCTGGGGAGAATCCGTGCTTATTGGCCCCCCAACCTAAAAATAGCAGCCTGCAGCTGAGCAGGATTGTCACATCCATTAGATGTGACAATCCCAGCACTTTACCAGGCTCTTCCCGATTGCCCTGGTTCAGTGGCAGTCGGATAATAAGGGGTTAATGTCAGCTCACAGCTGCCACTAAGCCCTAGATTGGTAATGGGAGGCTTCTATGAGACCCCCCCATTACTAATCTGTAATTGAAAAGAAATAAGCACAAACACTTAAAAAATCCTTTATTTGAAATAAAATACAAAAAAATCAGTCTCTCACCCCTTTATTAACCCCCAAAACAACTCTGCAGGTCCGACGTAATTCACACAAGGTCCCACAATGATTCCAGCCTGCTACATCTAAATATACAGCGCGTGCCATAGAACATGACTGCTCGCTGTGAGCATCACTAATCCATTTGACTTGTGTCTTCTGATGCTGCTCATTGACATATTTCGTGCCAAACTCTTCAAAGCGGCGCACTTGGTTACATAAATATTGTGCACATTTTTCTGAAATTATTCCACACTTTTTAGATGTAGTTTCTCACAGATTGGTGACCTCCGACCATCTTTGCTTCCGGGAGACTCTGCCTCTCTAAGATGCTTTTTTTTTTTTTTTTTGTTTTGTTTTGTTTTTTTGTACAGTCCTGTGACTCTCTGCCTGTTTTTCACTAGTACCACCTACTTTTGTTAAAAGTCGTCCCAACTTTGAGATGTGTTGCTGCCATCAAATTCAAAAATGAATTTTTTTATTAAATAAATGCTAAAATGTTCAATGTCTGATCTGTGCTCTGCTGTGCATAAAATATGGCAGTAAGAGATTTCCTATTCATCGCATTCTTGTTTTCTTTATATTTTACACAATGTCCCAACTTTTGCGAAATTGGGATTGAACTACCGTAATATGGAAATGAAAAGGGATTGAATAAAATATGCAAAATGCTGTAGAAGCCTTCACCTGCCAGAGCTGCCCATACGGGAGTGGGGCACAGCAGATTGGCATCAAGGGGGGTGGTGGGGTTTAGTACAGAGCCCTCATTGTGTTATTGGTGGTCCTGCTTTTGTGCAGCCCGTCCTGTGAGTGTCTTGTCATGCAACTTTGTCCCTCCTGTATTTTGGTGTCGGTTTTGAGGTTTTGCCCCAAGTAGTCAAAGCAGGTCTCCTTTTAAGTCCCAGCAGTGTACAGTGGGATGTAAGTTTGGGCACCGCTGGTCAAAATTACTGCAATTCAGAACAGTTAAGCAAGTGGACAATTAACTGATCTCTAAAAGGCATAAAGCTGAAGATCACACATTTCCTTTGTATTTTAGGTTAAAAAAAATATATATTTTCATCTTTTAAATTTTAAAATTAACAGACAGTGTGGGCCGATGCAGAGGTTTGGGCACCCTGCATGGTTAGTACCTAGTAGCACTCCCTTTGGCAAGAATCACAGCTTGTAAACACTTTTTGTAGCAGCCAAGAGCAGACACTTCTTGTATGATGAATTTGTATCCATTTTTCTTTGGAGACGTCTTCCAGTTCTGTGAGATACCTGGCTCCTCTTCCAGTTCTGTGAGATACCTGGCTCCTCTTCCAGTTCTGTGAGATACCTGGCTCCTCTTCCAGTTCTGTGAGATTCCTGGCTCCTCTTCCAGTTCTGTGAGATTCCTGGCTCCTCTTCCAGTTCTGTGAGATTCCTGGCTCCTCTTCCAGTTCTGTGAGATTCCTGGCTCCTCTTCCAGTTCTGTGAGATTCCTGGCTCCTCTTCCAGTTCTGTGAGATTCCTGGCTCCTCTTCCAGTTCTGTGAGATTCCTGGCTCGTCTTGCATGCTCTGCTCTTTTAAGGTCTAGCCACATATTGTTAATGACGTTTAGATCAGGCGACTGTGAGGGCCATTGTAAAACATTCAGCTTGCGCCTTTTGAGTCGTCTATTGTGGATTTTGACGTGTGTTTTAGGATCCTTATCCGTTTGTAGAAGCCATCTTTTTTTTTCTCCTGTTTTCTACTTTTTGTTTTCTCTTTTGTTTCTCCTCTCCTCTTTTGTTCTTTTTTCTTTCAGCTTTTTTACAGATAGTGTTTGTTTGCATCAAGAATTTGTTGAAATTTCATTGAATCCATTCCTCCTTCTACCCGGGAAACGAGCAATGCCTAGTAGACCAACAAGCATCAGTTTAGTTTAGATGTTATTTCCAGGACCACATGACAGCACCACAGGAGTTGCTTCCTCCGCCCTCTACAGGGACAGGAACACAAGAGGTTAAATACTCCTCCCAACCTCTCCAGTGTTTTTCCTGTCCCTGTACAGGACGGACGTAGGAACGGGGTCCAGGTGGATCGAGAGGGGGCTCCGCTCTCTCTCCTTCCGGCCTGTCAAGACGCCCCAGGCCGACACCTCGCTGCACGGGGTCCCTCAGCCGCGCCGGTCGAGCCGCAGCTCCCGGCGCCTGCCGCTTCCCTCCGAGGGGAGGGCTCTCGGCCTCCTGCCTCCAGCCACGCGAGACTTCCGGGCACAGCGTGGAGAACGCCGGCGCATGCGCGGACGCCGCACTTCCGGTTTCCTGGTTAGTGCGGCCCCGGAAAATTGGCGCAAATTTCAAAACGGGACTCGGACGGCAGGACTGCGACCTGGCCCCTTCACTCAGGTAATAAAAACCTGGAAGGGTAGGGGGGTGGTACATTGTTTTTCGTTAGGCTGCACTCCAGCACTGCCTGTGATGGCTGAAAAGGAATCAGACACTAAAACCCCTAAGGATGCCCAGGTCTCTGTAAGTGTCAGCCCTTCAGGGTTTCATTGCCCTGTAGCCGGGAGACTTGTCTGAGCCTTGTTCTTTTTTGCAGGGTGGAGGTTCTTCTGTGGGTTCTGGCACCATCCCTAAAAAGAAATGTACCACTAAAGTTAAACGTTGTGCGGTGTGTGATGTTAAACTCCCGGACACCTGTGTTTAAAAAGCTCTGCAAGACCTGTATTACAAAACTGATCTCTGAAGAGCAGACTACCCTCCTGTCGGATATGAGGTCCATGATACGGGAGGAGGTTCAGGCTGTCATTGCAAGTCACGCCCCCCTCCAGAGCCCCCGGTGCCTCCTGCACAAAAGCGTCCCCGCCATCTGTTAGAGTTCTCAGAGGAAGATGAGTTGTCCAGGAACTCCGACTCCCCAGGGGAAGATGAGGTCCTGGGTCCCCTGCCTGAGGAAGAGCGGCGTTACTTATTTTCCGCGGGCGACACGGATGAGTTACTCCGTGCCGTTCGGAGAACTATGATGGTGGCGGATACGGAAAAGCCACGGACCATACAGGATGAAATGTTTGGGGGCTCCAGTCTCAGCACCACAGGGTCTTTCCAGTAAATCACCATGTGCGTGCAATGATTCTGGCCGAGTGGGAGGAGGCGGAGAAAAGATTGCTTGTTCCCAGGGACTTCAAAGGCAGACTGCCGTTTGAACCCGACGACATCAAGGAATGGGAGGATGTTCCCAAAATTGATGTTCCCGTGGCAAAAGTCGCACGGAAGACGTCAATTCCGTTTGAGGACTCCTCGGGTCTCCGGGACCCCATGGATAGGAAGGCTGATGGCCTTCTTAAAAAAGCTTGGGAGGCTTCTGCAGCCACCATTAAGGCCAACATTGCCACTACTTCCGTGGCTCGGTCTATGTCCCGTTGGTTATCGGACCTGGAAACTCAGGTTCGGGATGATGCCCCTAGAGACGCCATCTTGGAATCCCTTCCTATGCTAAAGCTGGCAACAGGATTCATGGCAGATGCTTCCACTTAGTCTGTGCATTTTTCTGCCAGGAATGAGGCCCTTACTAATTCTGCCCGCAGGGCCCTATGGTTGAAAACCTGGTCTGGTGACGGAGTGTCCAAAAATAAGCTGTGCTCCCTCCCCTTTTCAAGTGCCCGGGTGTTCGGTCCTGCTCTAGATGAAATTCTAGAAAAGGCTTCCGATAAAAAGGGCGGTTTCCCGGAGGTTAGACCCCCCCCCCCCACGTTCCCTTCCCTCCCGGAGGTTTCGGCCCGCTAGGCAGGACTATAAAGGTAGGGGTAAGACAGGCAGGTGGGGTTTCCATAAGGGCGGCCCGGATAGGCAACCCCACTTCGAACCCCGCAGGAAACAGGATAGATCCTGACGCCATTATCGGGGGGGAGGCTCAGCCAGTTTTTGGGCATCTGGCAACAGATAACCTCCAATCCATGGGTCCTTCAAGTGGTGGGGGAAGGTCTACGGATAGAATTTTCAGGGACCCCCCCCCCTCCAACCAGATTCCTCCTGACGAAACCGCAGTCGCAGTCCCTTGCCAACCGCCTATGGTCGGATGTGGATACCTTACTACACACCGGAGCAGTCCTCCCGGTTACGATCTCAGAACAGTTCCAGGGCCACTATTCTTCCCTATTCTCTGTTCCCAAACCCTCCGGAGAATTCCGGACGACCATAAATTTAAAGCCCCTCAATCGGTGGGTCCGGTACAAAAGATTCAGGATGGAATCAATAAAATCCACCATCCCTCTTCTCAACACCCATTCCGTCATGGCCACGGTAGATCTGAAAAACGCATACTACCACATAGCCATTCACCCACACTACCAGAAATACCTGAGGTTTGCGTTAGAGAGGGACGGAGTAATGTATCATTTCCAGTTCCGGTGCCTTCCATTCGGTCTCTCTTCTGCCCCCAGGGTGTTCACGAAGATAATGACGGAAGTTGAGGCGCACCTGCAAAGATCCAACGTGTCCATCGTCCCTTACTTGGACGACCTTCTGCTGTTGGCGGATTCCCCGGAGGAGCTCTCCCGGACGATCGCCACCACCTTGACTCTGCTGACGTCCCTCGGCTGGATCATAAACGATCAGAAGTCCAATCTCAGGGCGGAGATGAGAAAGGTGTTTCTGGGCATTCTTCTGGACTTCGATGCGTGAACATCCTTTTTGCCATCTCAAAAAGTAGTCGACATCAGGTCGAAAATCCGGACCTTCGGCCAAAAGAACCATTGCTCCGTCAGAGAGGCCATGAGCATCCTGGGCATGATGACTTCCTGCATCCAATGTGTTCGCTGGAGTCAATTTCACTCCAGGCCACTCCAAAAGCTGATCCTGTCTTACACTGTGGGGTCCCGCTGGTCCCTCCATTGCAAGATGTCCCTGACCCCTCAGGTCATTCAAGGTCTCAGATGGTTGATGTGCAGGAAAAATCTTCAATTGGGCGTTCTGTGGGACTGTTCGCCATCCGTCACGCTCACAACCGATGCCAGTCAGATGGGCTGGGGCGCCCATGTGAACTCCCTTTACTTTCAAGGCAGGTGGCCCCTGGAGGCGTCAACCCAGTCGTCCAATTTCAGGGAGCTGCAAGCGGTCTGGCAGGCTCTACAGACGACTCCTCCTTTGTTCCACGGTCGCCATGTTCGGGTCTTCTCGGACAATGTTACGGCGGTGGCATTCCTTCATCATCAGGGGGGCTCTCGCCACCCACCCCTGCAGGCTCTGGCATCACGGATCTTTCAGTGGGCAGAACGCACGGTTCTCTCCATCTCGGCTATCCATCTCAGGGGCTCGGACAACCATCTCGCGGACTTCCTGAGCAGGCGCACGATCGACCCATCGGAATGTGAGCTGAAGGACAGTGTCTTTCAGGATCTGGTCAAAAGATGGTGTACACCCCAGGTAGATTTGTTCGCGTCCAGGACCAATGCCAAGCTACCAATCTTCTTCTCTCTGAATCCCCGGGATGCTCCGGCTGCAATCGACGCCATGGCCCAGCCTTGGTCCATGGGACTGGTGTATGCCTTTCCACACCTGCCGTTGCTCCCCGGGGTACTCCGGAAGATTCAACAGGACGGCGCCCATGTGATTCTCATAGCCCCGTTTTGGCCCAAACGGAGCTGGTTCTCTTTACTCAGAAACCTGTCAGTTGCAGATCCGGTTCTCCTTCCCCTGAGGGGCGATCTCCTCAGCCAGGGTCCAGTGCTTCACCCGGGCCTGGCTCACCTTCAGCTGTCGGCCTGGATCTTGAAGGGCGGTTCCTGAGACGGAAAGGCTTGTCGCTTGATGTCATCTCTACACTCCAGGCAAGTCGTAAGCAGATTACCCGGACCATCTACGGGAAAATCTGGAAGAAATTCTGCTCCTTTTTGGGTGAAGAACCTGCTGACCGTTCTCGGCCTAATGTTCCGAAAATCTTGGATTTCCTGCAACTGAAATTCCGCAAGGGTCTTGGCACTTTCAAGGTCCAAATATCAGCGCTCAGCGTCTTCTTTGACATGCCACTGGCGTCCAATCCCTGGATTGCCAGATTCGTGAAGGGGATTCAGCGCCTTCGCCCTACAATTCGGCCCACAGTGCCTCCCTGGGATCTGACCTTGGTGCTCAATGGCCTTTGTGATTCTCCCTTTGAGCCCTTATCTACCATTTCGATGGAACATTTGTCCTTCAAGACGGTGTTTTTAGTGGCCATCACCACGGCTAAGCGGATTGGTGAATTACAGGCTTTGTCTATCAGGGAACCGTATCTTCAGGTCCTGGATGACAGGATTGTGCTGAAACTTGATCCGACGTTTCGCCCCAAGGTGGTCTCCTCTGCTACCCTAGAACAAGAAGTTGTTTTGCCATCCTTTTGCCACAACTACACGAACCAAAAGGAACAGCGGCTGCATTCCTTGGATGTGAAGCGGACAGTACTGAGCTATTTGGAGGCCACCCGGAACTGGAGATTGGACTCCACCTTATTCCTTCAGTTTAGGGGAAAATATCGAGGCAAATCGGCATCTAAGGCTGTCCTGTCTCGATAGGTTGAGGATATTGTGGATCTAACCCATCAATTGGCGGGTAAGACCCCGCCAGATCACCTTAGAGCCCACTCCACTAGATCACTATCTACCACATGGGCAGAAAGGGCGGGAGCTTCTTTAGACCAGATTTGCAAAACTGCCACTTGGTCAGGTCTCAACACTTTTTGTAGACACTACAAGTTGGATATTCTGTCCTCCCACCAGACCTCGTTCGGTAGGAAGGTGCTCCAGGCAGTAGTCCCCCAACCCCCCCCCCCCTAAGGATAAATTAATTTGGTATTCTCCTGTGGTGCTGTCATGTGGTCCTGGAAAATAGGAATTACTACCTACCGGTAATGATGTTTCCAGGATCCATCATGACTGCACCCTTATTTCCCTCCCTTTGTTTCTACTGCATGTGCATTTACATTGTATGTAGCTCAAGCATGAATAAATGTGGTGTTATACCCATCCTGGTGTGGTACTTGAAAAGCTACTGGAGAGGTTGGGAGGGGGAGGGGTTTTTAACCTCTTGTGTTCCTGTTCCTGTAGAGGGCGGAGGAAGCAACTCCTGTGATGCTGTCATGATGGATCCTGGAAACATCATTACCGGTACGTAGTAATTCCTATTTTTGCAGACTTCTAATGCTGAATTTTATGGTGAGGAAGCAGGAGAAGTTTTCTTCCTCAGGTGAAAAGTCTCCAAAGTGTAAATATTACTGAAGGTCTTTTGCAGTCAGGCGGGAGATTCTGATTTGCCTCTAGCAATCCTACCAGCAGCTCACAGAATTTTTGCTCGGTCTTCCAGACCTTATCTTGACTTCCACTGTTCCTGGTAACTGACCTTTCTTAATTACATTTAAAACTGAGGAAAGAGCAACTTGAAAACACTTTACTATCTTCTTACAGCCTTCTCCTGCTTTGTGGGCCTCCACCATTCTCAGAGTGCTAGGCAGCTGCTTAGAAGAACCCATGGCGGCTGTTTCTTGGTACAAGCTTAAAGGAGGCTGGGTTTTTATAAAGCTGTGAAATTTGCATCACCTGGCCTTTCCTAACGATGGTGGTGAACAAGCCATAACCCTAACAGGCTAATTAAGATCTGACACCTTGGTCAACGTTATCTGAGCACACAAATTTCCAAGGGTGCCCAAAACCTTTGCATTTGTCACATTTTTCGTAAAAATTTTTTTTGCGTAAAATACAAAGGAAATATATCCTCTTCAACTTTTATGTATTTTTTTTTTTTTTTTTTTCTTTTTAGATCATTTCATCTTCAACTTGCTTAACAGTTCACAATAACATTAATTTTGACCAGGGGTGCCCAAAATCCCCCTCTATTCCCCCCCCCCTTCCTTTCTCTAAGTAAAGTGGAAAACTTCGTAAAGAATATTTTGTTTTAAAACTCCCCATTCCCGGTCACTGTACAGGGGTCCTGATTACGGAAATGTTTGGGGGGGGGGGGGTTTAAGTGAATAAAGTTAATCAGGACTTGCTACACAATGAATAACCCTGGGCTGTCAGGATCAGGAAGAGTCTCATGACGATCACGACACGGTGGGGGCAGTGATCGCCCGCAGCTTCCTCTTCTATGTCTCTAAGTGTATATAGGAGTATACGGATCATGTGCTCAGACCATGGGACTGCAGAAATAGAAGTACAACCTTCTCCACAAATAACGAGTCCCTAGTAATACAAGTCCATGCTGTTTTATACACACATGCAAGGTATGTTTACTCTCGCAAAGTACAAAATCTGCAGGTAAGTATACAGCGCATGTTGTGTGTGTGCGCTATCCGGATGTCACACGGAACACATACGCACCTACACCACTGACCGTGACACTCCACGTGTGTGTTTGACGTGGACGTGTGACGGAGGCCTTAGAGAATGAACGTAGCAGAGGTGAACATGCTTGATCTCTGCTCCATCTAGACTGGGCTCTACAGAGCACTGTTCTCGGGGATCCCATCAGTCGTACCCCCGGTGATCATCCCTGTGATTGCTAGATTAGGTTCTGCCAGAATAATAAAAAAAAGTGACAATGTGACGTGAAGTGAAAACTCAAATTTTCACCTTTTTCATGACCCATGCATTATTTCAATGAGTAGAAAGACTCATAGTGGTCTCTTCTTTCTATTGACTCCTCCCATCTGACTGCACTTGTCTGTGTACGGAAAGGTGATTTAATATGTAGATTTCAAAACTAAATAAGCCCTAGCTGTAGTGTTCAGCCTTTTTGGCGTAAGGTTTAAATATAAGCCCTACTCTGAAAATAAGCCCTAGTCACGGTTCAATAATGAAATGTACATGCAGTTAAAAAACGTAGATACTGCAGGACATTATAGAAAGCAGACACCCCCAAAAGAGAAGAAAGAAGACCCAGTAATCATACTACCCAGACGCCGAATGGGAGGATCTGCAGTGGAACGCATGAAGGACCTGCCGTCAGTCCTGTGTGCGTCCCGCCCGCCGGTCCTGTGTGCGTCCCGCCCGCCGGTCCTGTGTGCGTCCCGCCCGCCGGTCCTGTGTGCGTCCCGCCCGCCGGTCCTGTGTGCGTCCCGCCCGCCGGTCCTGTGTGCGTCCCGCCCGCCGGTCCTGTGTGCGTCCCGCCCGCCGGTCCTGTGTGCGTCCCGCCCGCCGGTCCTGTGTGCGTTCCCTTGCTGGCCGGAAGCAATCGGTATTGTTGTGTGTGTCGGCCAGAAGCAGGGACGGACCACGTGGAGCATGCCAGCTGGGAGTGCCCACCGAAGATCGTAGGAGGACCTGAGAGCCATGCAGATGTTCAGTGTCTGGTAAGCTCCTGGGAAGGTGGATCTGATTTTTTGGGAAGGGGGTAGACTTACCCCCCCCAACCATGTTTCCCCGAAAATAAGCCCTAGCGCACTTTTCAGGACAAAAAATATTTTAAGACAGCATTTTATTTTTGGAGAAACACAGTATATAAAAATGTCACACTCTGCTACACTGTAGAAACCATGTTGTACTACGACTGCAGGAAGCGCACGGCCTCTGCACCCTGCAGGTGCGGACACTGGGTGATTGTTCAGGTCTTGCTTTAGTGCCTGTGGTCCGGGTTATCAATAGTTAATAAGGTTTTGGATTGGTGTAGCCTGTGCCTTGAGGTTTTGGCTGTAAATTAATGTGCACACTTAGAGTACATTAGCTGTAATAGCGCTGAGAGGTCGGCATTGATTAGTCTGAGGCCGGATCGGTGGCCGCGGGCTGGAAGCGTTTAATGTGGAAGGTTTCCTAAGGGAAGGCAGCGGAGTGTAGCACGTCCTTGAAGAGTTAAAGGGATTGTCCAGAATCAGAAAAGCATGGATGTTTTCTTCTTGAAGCTTCGAAACTCCAGGTGGTGTCCGGTGTTACAGCCCAGCTCAACTGAAGTGCAGGCAGCTGAGCTGCAATACCTTCTACAACCTGTGCACAAGTGTGGCTCCCCGCCGGTCTATGCTCCCTGGGCTCCCCCCCCCCCGCCGGTCTATGCTCCCTGGGCTCCCCCCCCCGCCGGTCTATGCTCCCTGGGCTCCCCCCCGCCGGTCTATGCTCCCTGGGCTCCCCCCCGCCGGTCTATGCTCCCTGGGCTCCCCCCCGCCGGTCTATGCTCCCTGGGCTCCCCCCCCCCCGCCGGTCTATGCTCCCTGGGCTCCCCCCCCCCCGCCGGTCTCTGCTCCCTGGGCTCCCCCCCCGCCGGTCTCTGCTCCCTGGGCTCCCCCCCCCGCCGGTCTCTGCTCCCTGGGCTCCCCCCCCCGCCGGTCTCTGCTCCCTGGGCTCCCCCCCTTGCCGGTCTCTGCTCCCTGGGCTCCCCCCCTTGCTGGTCTCTGCTCCCTGGGCTCCCCCCCTTGCCGGTCTCTGCTCCCTGGGCTCCCCCCCTTGCCGGTCTCTGCTCCCTGGGCTCCCCCCCTTGCCGGTCTCTGCTCCCTGGGCTCCCCCCCTTGCCGGTCTCTGCTCCCTGGGCTCCCCCCCCTTGCCGGTCTCTGCTCCCTGGGCTCCCCCCCTTGCCGGTCTCTGCTCCCTGGGCTCCCCCCCTTGCCGGTCTCTGCTCCCTGGGCTCCCCCCCGTCGCCGGTCTCTGCTCCCTGGGCTCCCCCCCCCCGCCGGTCTCTGCTCCCTGGGCCCCCCCCCCGCCGGTCTCTGCTCCCTGGGCTCCCCCCCCCCCGCCGGTCTCTGCTCCCTGGGCTTCCCCCCCGCTGGTCTCTGCTCCCTGGGATCCCCCCCCGCCGGTCTCTGCTCCATGGGCTCCCCCCCCTTGCCGGTCTCTGCTCCCTGGGCTCCCCCCCTTGCCGGTCTCTGCTCCCTGGGCTCCCCCCCCCGCCGGTCTCTGCTCCCTGGGCTCCCCCCCCCCCCCCTTGCCGGTCTCTGCTCCCTGGGCTCCCCCCCCCCCCCCGCCGGTCTCTGCTCCCTGGGCTCCCCCCCCCCCCCCCGCCGGTCTCTGCTCCCTGGGATCCCCCCCCCCCCCGCCGGTCTCTGCTCCCTGGGATCCCCCCCCCGCCGGTCTCTACTCCATGGGCTCCCCCCCTTGCCGGTGTCTGCTCCATGGGCTCCCCCCCTTGCCGGTGTCTGCTCCATGGGCTCCCCCCCTTGCCGGTGTCTGCTCCATGGGCTCCCCCCCTTGCCGGTCTCTGCTCCATGGGCTCCCCCCTTGCCGGTCTCCCCCCCCCCCCCCCCCCCATGCCGGTCTCTGCTCCCTGGGCTCCCCCCCCCATGCCGGTCTCTGCTCCCTGGGCTCCCCCCCATGCCGGTCTCTGCTCCCTGGGCTCCCCCCCCTTGCCGGTCTCTGCTCCCTGGGCTCCCCCCGCTTGCCGGTCTCTGCTCCCTGGGCTCCCCCCGCTTGCCGGTCTCTGCTCCCTGGGCTCCCCCTCCTTGCCGGTCTCTGCTCCCTGGGCTCCCCCCCCCCCCCGCCGGTCTCTGCTCCCTGGGCTCCCCCCCGCCATCCCTAGCTGGTCTCTGCGCCCTGGGCCAATTCCACCCACCAAACTAGTTATGTGTCTATGTATTAAGATGTCGTTGCTACAGCAGAAAGTAACCTCAGGTGGTAGGCCAGGCAGAATAAGAATGGCATTGGTGGATGACCGGTGAATATCGCTCATACATTTTAACTTTTTTTTTTTTTTATTTATTTTTTTTATCCCATTTGGACTATTGAGAAAAAAAAGTGGTGCTGCAGCTCCTCGGGGGCCGGCAGCTGAGGGACCCCACCTCCGCAGAGCCAGTGTCCTCCCGCCTAGTGAGCTGGGCAAGAAAACTATTTTTAAGGTGCTCAGTTCCTCGAACCGACTGAGATTGTTTAGCTCATAATGATTCATATCCTAATATCGTGTGTTCCAGATGATCGGAGAGGAAGGCCCTGGAGCCAGCGGGGGTGGATTATGGATCACATTATGTTTGTGCATGTTTCCGGGATGCGCATTACTTATGCATGCTTACATATCAGGTATTGACAGTAATAATCATCCGTCATGTCTGATGGAAGGAGCCATGTGCTGACATTACTGCAGAAGAGGCAGCGTGCAGTCCCCACTGTCTGCAATGATTGTCTCTAGTAGTGACACAGGACATCCTTTAGGATTTCAAGACTGCAATTCTGCAGTGCCCGGCACAGCCACACCTGTGTGTATGGCGCTGTACGTGGAAAAACCATAATCTAAGAAAGGGCACTGCGCTCCAGTCTCAGAGTGGAAAGCGTCAGTGTGGGCTGCCTGGGCACCGATGGGGTTCTCCGGTGTGGGCTGCCTGGGCACCAATGGGGTTCTCCAGTGAGGGCTGCCTGGGTGCCGATGGCGTTCTCTGGTGTGGGCTGCCTGGGTGCCAATGGCGTTCTCTGGTGTGGGCTGCCTGGGCGCCAATGGCGTTCTCTGGTGTGGGCTGCCTGGGCGCCAATGGCGTTATCTGGTGTGGGCTGCCCGGGCGCCGAGGGCGCTCCCCGGTGTGGGCTGCCTGAGCTCCGATGGCGCTCCCCGGTGTGGGCCGCCTGAGCTCCGAGGGGGCGCTCCCCGGTGTGGGCCGCCTGAGCTCCGAGGGGGCGCTCCCCGGTGTGGGCCGCCTGAGCTCCGAGGGGGCGCTCCCCGGTGTGGGCCGCCTGAGCTCCGAGGGGGCGCTCCCCGGTGTGGGCCGCCTGAGCTCCGAGGGGGCGCTCCCCGGTGTGGGCCGCCTGAGCTCCGAGGGGGCGCTCCCCGGTGTGGGCCGCCTGAGCTCCGAGGGGGCGCTCCCCGGTGTGGGCCGCCTGAGCTCCGAGGGGGCGCTCCCCGGTGGGGGCCGCCTGAGCTCCGAGGGGGCGCTCCCCGGTGGGGGCCGCCTGAGCTCCGAGGGGGCACTGCAGCAATATAAATCTGTCACAGGGACTACTCGTTTCCCAAAAAAAATAAGACTGGGTCATATTATTTTTTGGGGTCCGAAAAATGGGTTAGGGCTTATTTTCAGGGAATATCTTATTTTTACCATAAAGAAGAAAAATAAAAAATAATAATAATCACGTCATCACATTCTGGAACATCAATAGAACTCTCCAAACCCTCAGCTCCATCATGAATTTCTTCAGAGCCTGTTTCCTTTTTCCACGTACAGCAATCTACATTATCCAGTATTCAGGAACAAAAATAGAAAAGTGTCCAGGAGCCACCAGGAAACGTGTAACAAAGACCTATTCACATATGATTTATCATTTGTTCAAGGCTGTATAAGTGTATAT
>NC_134354.1:763788488-763803630 GCF_048569485.1 Anomaloglossus baeobatrachus
ACGCAGATGTCGGCGTTTGCGTCTTACGCTATCAATGCGGTCCTAGAATCTACCAGTCGCACCTCAATGGCGTCCGCCAATTCGGTAGTTTTGCGCAGAGCCTTGTGGTTAAAGGACTGGAAAGCAGATGCTGGTTCCAAAAAATGTTTAACCAGTTTGCCTTTGTCTAGAGAGAGACTGTTTGGCGAGCCATTGGCTGACATCATTAAGCAGTCCAAGGGTAAAGACTCCTCTTTACCACAACCCAGAACACCCAAACCTCAGCAGAAAAAGTGGCAGCAGAGGTTTCAGTCCTTTCGAGGTTCGGGCAAGACACCATTTACCTCGTCCAAAGGGACTCAGAGGACGCAAAGAAACTCAGATTCGTGGCGGACTCACACACGCCCCAAGAAAGCAAATGGAGGTACCGCTTCCAAAGCGGCTACCTCATGACTTCCAGCCCCCCCCCTCCGCATCGCCGGTCGGGGGCAGGCTCTCCCGCTTTTCCGGCATTTGGATGTCACAGGTCAAAGACCGGTGGGTGACGGACATTTTGTCTCGCGGGTACAGAATCGAGTTCAATTCTCGTCCTCCAGCTCGGTTCTTCAGAACCTCCCCACGTCCAGACCGAGCAGATGCTCTGCTGCAGGCGGTGGATTCCCTAAAAGCGGAAGGAGTGGTTATCCCAGTCCCTCCTCAGGAACAAGGGCAGGGGTTTTACTCCAATCTCTTTGTGGTTCCAAAAAAGGACGGCTCGTTCCGTCCTGTTCTGGACCTAAAACGGCTCAACAAACATGTGCACGCCAGGAGGTTCCGGATGGAAACCCTCCGCTCTGTCATTGCCTCAATGTCCAGAGGAGACTTCCTTGCCTCAATAGACATCAAAGATGCTTATCTCCACGTGCCAATTGCTACAGAACATCAACGTTTTCTACGTTTTGTGATAGGAGACGACCATTTTCAGTTCGTAGCTCTTCCATTTGGTCTGGCGACAGCCCCACGGGTCTTCACCAAGGTCATGGCGGCGGTGGTAGCAGTCTTGCACTCTCAGGGACACTCGGTGATTCCTTACCTAGACGACTTATTGGTCAAAGCTCCCTCTCGGGAGGCATGCCAACTCAGCCTGAATGCTACGCTGGAGGCTCTACAGTCTTTCGGATGGATCATCAACTTTCCAAAGTCGATCCTATCACCGACTCAGTCACTAACGTATCTTGGCATGGAGTTTCATACTCTAGCAGCGATAGTGAAGCTTCCGCTGGACAAGCAGCGGTCACTACAGACAGGGGTGCAATCTCTCCTGCAGGGCCAGTTGCATCCCTTGCGGCGCCTCATGCATTTCCTAGGGAAGATGGTGGCAGCCATGGAAGCAGTTCCCTTTGCGCAGTTTCATCTGCGCCCACTTCAATGGGACATTCTCCGCCAATGGGACGGGAAGTCAACGTCCCTGGACAGGAAAGTCTCGCTTTCCCAGACGGCCAAAGACTCTCTACAATGGTGGCTCCTTCCCACATCATTGTCTCAGGGAAGATCCTTCCTGCCCCCATCCTGGGCAGTAGTCACGACAGATGCGAGTCTGTCAGGGTGGGGAGCAGTATTTCTCCACCACAGGGCTCAGGGGACGTGGACTCCGCAGGAGTCCACCCTTCAGATCAATGTTCTGGAGATCAGAGCAGTGTATCTTGCTCTACTGGCCTTCCAACAGTGGCTGGAAGGAAAGCAGATCCGAATCCAATCGGACAACTCCACAGCGGTGGCATACATCAACCACCAAGGAGGGACGCGCAGTCGGCAAGCCTTCCAAGAAGTCCGGCGCATTCTAATGTGGGTGGAGGACAGAGCATCCACCATATCCGCGGTTCACATCCCAGGCGTAGAAAACTGGGAAGCAGACTTCCTCAGTCGCCAGGGCATGGACGCAGGGGAATGGTCCCTTCACCCGGACGTGTTTCAGGAAATCTGTCGCCGTTGGGGAGTGCCGGACGTCGACCTAATGGCATCCCGGCACAACAACAATGTCCCGGCATTCATGGCGAGGTCGCGCGATCAAAGAGCTCTGGCGGCAGACGCCTTGGTTCAAGATTGGTCGCAGTTTCAGCTCCCATACGTGTTTCCGCCTCTGGCGCTCTTGCCCAGAGTGCTACGCAAGATCAGATCCGAGTGCAGCCGCGTCATACTCGTCGCTCCAGACTGGCCGAGGAGGTCGTGGTATCCGGATCTGTGGCATCTCACGATCGGTCGACCGTGGTCACTGCCAGACCGACCAGACTTACTGTCCCAAGGGCCGTTTTTCCATCAGAATTCTGCGGCCCTGAACCTGACTGTGTGGCCATTGAGTCCTGGATCCTAGCATCTGCTGGATTATCTCAGGGAGTCATTGCCACAATGAGACAAGCTAGAAAGTCGAATTCGGCTAAGATCTACCACAGAACGTGGAAGATTTTCTTGTCCTGGTGCTCTGCTCAGGGAGTGTCTCCCTGGCCATTTGCATTGCCCAAGTTTCTTTCCTTCCTGCAATCGGGGTTAGAAAAGGGTTTGTCGCTCAGCTCCCTTAAAGGGCAAGTTTCGGCACTATCCGTGTTTTTTCAGAAGCGTCTGGCACGTCTTCCTAAGGTGCGCACGTTCCTGCAGGGGGTCTGTCATATTGTGCCCCCGTACAAGCGACCGTTAGATCCATGGGATCTGAACAGGGTACTAGTTGCTCTCCAGAAGCCGCCCTTCGAGCCTCTGAAGGAAGTTTCCTTTTCTCGGCTGTCGCAGAAAGTGGCGTTTCTTGTTGCAATCACATCGCTTCGGCGAGTGTCTGAGCTGGCAGCTCTGTCATCTAAGGCTCCCTTCCTGGTGTTCCACCAGGACAAGGTTGTGCTGCGCCCCATTCCGGAGTTTCTCCCTAAGGTCGTATCCTCTTTTCATCTTAATCAGGATATTTCCTTGCCTTCTTTTTGCCCTCATCCGGTTCACCGGTATGAAAAGGCCTTACGTTTGCTAGATCTGGTGAGAGCACTCAGAATCTACATTTCCCGCACGGCGCCCATACGCCGTGCCGATGCACTTTTCGTCCTTGTCGCTGGTCCGCGCAAGGGGTTGCAGGCTTCTAAAGCCACCCTGGCTCGATGGATCAAAGAACCAATTCTAGAGGCCTACCGTTCTGCGGGGCTTCCGGTTCCTTCAGGGCTAAAAGCCCACTCCACCAGAGCCGTGGGTGCGTCCTGGGCATTACGTCACCAGGCTTCGGCTCAACAGGTGTGCCAGGCAGCTACCTGGTCCAGTCTGCACACTTTCACCAAGCATTATCAGGTGCATACCTATGCTTCGGCGGATGCCAGCTTAGGTAGAAGAGTCCTGCAGGCGGCAGTGACACCCCCGTAGGGGAGGGCTGTTTTGCAGCTCTAACATGAGGTATTTATTTACCCACCCAGGGACAGCTTTTGGACGTCCCAATCGTCTGGGTCTCCCAATAGAGCGCTGAAGAAGAAGGGAATTTTGTTACTTACCGTAAATTCCTTTTCTTCTAGCTCTTATTGGGAGACCCAGCACCCGCCCTGTTGTCCTTCGGGATGTTTTTTTGTTGTTTGCGGGTACACATGTTGTTCATGTTGAACGGTTTTTCAGTTCTCCGATGTTACTCGGAGTTAATTTGTTTAAACCAGTTATTGGCTTCCTCCTTCTTGCTTTGGCACTAAAACTGGAGAACCCGTGATACCACGGGGGGGTATAGCCAGAGGGGGAGGGGCCTTGCACTTTTAATGTAGTGCTTTGTGTGGCCTCCAGAGGGCAGTAGCTATACCCCAATCGTCTGGGTCTCCCAATAAGAGCTAGAAGAAAAGGAATTTACGGTAAGTAACAAAATTCCCTTCATATATATATATATATATATATATATATATATATATATATATATATATATATATATATATATATACACACATATATACACACACATACGCATTATATTATATATATATATATATATATATATATATATATATATATATATATATATATATATATATATATATATACACACACATATATATATATACACACATATATACATACATGCTGCGCATACTATATATTATATACACACACACACATATATATATATATATACACACACATATATACATACATGCTGCGCATACTATATATTATATACACACACACACATATATACACACATACCATATATATATATATATATATATATATATACACATACATGCGCATATATATATATATATATATATATATATATATATATATATATATATATATATAATATATCTCTATCTATCTAATAAAAAAAAATACACGCCTCCTCTCCTTGTTCCACCGCCGCTATGGTCTCTTTAGCGAGCGTTCAGTGCTACACACACTCCCGGAACCAGCCGTGCGCATGCGCAAGATTTCCTATAGCTGATGGTTATGCTGACTCCTGGAAATGATCATGCCCACAGGGGCGTGATAGCACTGAAAAAAGGCTGACTAGTCTAGTAAACAATGTCCCTACAACTAGTCACAGGCCTAATTTGAACAAGAAAAATGGAGGTAATAATTGGGGGTTTTTTTTGTTTTTTTTTTAAAGTTTCATTATAGAGGGATGGTTGGGAAGGGATATTTGACTTGCAAATGCTGCTGGCTTGGAGGGTGTGAGGGACCTGACAGCTTCCCTTTGAAAGAATGAATGTCCTGGGTAAAGGCAGCCATAGCATTGCACACACATGTTCTCAAAGCATGGAGGACATTGTTTAACAATCAGTCCAAGCCAGTCATCTGCAGCAGCAGCAGGCCCAGCAAGAAAACCCCTGATCCAGCAGTTCCGGCAGCAGCAGATGGCTCTCTTGGCAGAAACTGGGTCACGGAGACGACCCCTTCCACCAACCAAAGTGAGGATGTGTGAAGCCAACAGTGCAGGAGGCCTTGCAGAAAATTACTTTGGAAGATGACGTCAAGGCTCTCCTAACTGCCTGTGAGAGGGTGAACAATGGGCGGAGGTCTTACCCCATACCTCACTGGGGAAACATGTACCTGTGTGGACTTCAGCGGCCACCAAAGAGCTTGAAGCCTCACAGATGCTTATCTGATAATGCAAGAATATTTCACACCCTTTGTGGATTTTACTAGCAGAATGTGGCTGAGTAATACGTATATGCGCAAAAAGACAATGTTTTCTAAGCAATTTTTAGCAGTTATCAAAATAATCTGCACATAGTTTACATTTCACTAGAATGTTCTTTACGCTATATAGTATCCTCTATTCTAGTCTGTTGTGTGGCTTCCTCAAGAATTTTCTCTGTACTTTAGGGTTTCTGCTAGAATGCTTACTGCAGCGTGAAGCTTTTCCCCCTAGAATGCTCGCTGCGGCGTGTGGCTTTCCCCCTAGAATGCTCGCTGCGGCGTGTGGCTTTCCCCCTAGAATGCTCACTGCGGCGTGTGGCTTTCCCCCTAGAATGCTCGCTGCGGCGTGTAGCTTTCCCCCTAGAATGCTTACTGCGGCGTGTAGCTTTCCCCCTAGAATGCTTACTGCGGCGTGTAGCTTTCCCCCTAGAATGCTTACTGCGGCGTGTAGCTTTCCCCCTAGAATGCTTACTGCAGCGTGTGGCTTTCCCCCTAGAATGCTTACTGCAGCGTGTAGCTTTCCCCCTAGAATGCTTACTGCAGCGTGTAGCTTTCCCCCTAGAATGCTTACTGCAGCGTGTAGCTTTCCCCCTAGAATGCTCACTGCAGCGTGTGGCTTTCCCCCTAGAATGCTTACTGCAGCGTGTAGCTTTCCCCCTAGAATGCTTACTGCAGCGTGTAGCTTTCCCCCTAGAATGCTTACTGCAGCGTGTAGCTTTCCCCCTAGAATGCTTACTGCAGCGTGTAGCTTTCCCCCTAGAATGCTTACTGCAGCGTGTGGCTTTCCCCCTAGAATGCTTACTGCAGCGTGTGGCTTTCCCCCTAGAATGCTTACTGCAGCGTGTGGCTTTCCCCCTAGAATGCTTACTGCAGCGTGTGGCTTTCCCCCTAGAATGCTCGCTGTGACGCCCTGCTTTCTCCCCTAGAATGCTCGCTGTTTTGCCCTGCTTTCCCCTTAGAATGCTCGCTGTTGTGCCCTGCTTTCCCCCCTAGAATGCTCGCTTTTTCGCTCTGCTTTCCCCCTTAGAATGCTTGCTGTCGCCCTGCTTTCCCTTTAGAATGCTTGCTGTCGCCCTGCTTTCCCTTTAGAATGCTTGCTGTCGCCCTGCTTTCCCCCTAGAATGCTTGCTGTCGCCCTGCTTTCCCCCTAGAATGCTTGCTGTCGCCCTGCTTTCCCCCTAGAATGCTTGCTGTCGCCCTGCTTTCCCCCTAGAATGCTTGCTGTCGCCCTGCTTTCCCCCTAGAATGCTTGCTGTCGCCCTGCTTTCCCCCTAGAATGCTTGCTGTCGCCCTGCTTTCCCCCTAGAATGCTCGCCGTGTCGCCCTGCTTTCCCTCCTAGAATGCTCGCCGTGTCGCCCTGCTTTCCCTCCTAGAATGCTCGCTGTGTCACCCTGCTTTCCCTCCTAGAATGCTCCCTGTGTCGCCCTGCTTTCCCTCCTAGAATGCTCGCTGTGTCGCCCTGCTTTCCCTTCTAGAATGCTCGCTGTGTCGCCCTGCTTTCCCTCCTAGAATGCTCGCTGTGTCGCCCTGCTTTCCCTCCTAGAATGCTCGCTGTGTCGCCCTGCTTTCCCTCCTAGAATGCTCGCTGTGTCGCCCTGCTTTACCTCCTAGAATGCTCGCTGTGTCGCCCTGCTTTCCCTCCTAGAATGCTCGCTGTGTCGCCCTGCTTTCCCTCCTAGAATGCTCGCTGTGTCGCCCTGCTTTCCCTCCTAGAATGCTCGCTGTGTCGCCCTGCTTTCCCTCCTAGAATGCTCGCTGTGTCGCCCTGCTTTCCCTCCTAGAATGCTCGCTGTGTCGCCCTGCTTTCCCTCCTAGAATGCTCGCTGTGTCGCCCTGCTTTCCCTCCTAGAATGCTTGCTGTGTCGCCCTGCTTTCCCTCCTAGAATGCTCGCTGTGTCGCCCTGCTTTCCCTCCTAGAATGCTCGCTGTGTCGCCCTGCTTTCCCCCCTAGAATGCTCGCTGTGTCGCCCTGCTTTCCCCCCTAGAATGCTCGCTGTGTCGCCCTGCTTTCCCCCCTAGAATGCTCGCTGTGTCGCCCTGCTTTCCCCCTAGAATGCTCGCTGTGTCGCCCTGCTTTCCCCCCTAGAATGCTCGCTGTGTCGCCCTGCTTTCCCCCCTAGAATGCACGCTGTGTCGCCCTGCTTTCCCCCCTAGAATGCACGCTGTCGCCCTGCTTTCCCCCCTAGAATGCACGCTGTGTCGCCCTGCTTTCCCCCCTAGAATGCACGCTGTGTCGCCCTGCTTTCCCCCCTAGAATGCACGCTGTGTCGCCCTGCTTTCCCCCCTGGAATGCTCGCTGTGTCGCCCTGCTTTCCCCCCTGGAATGCTCGCTGTGTCGCCCTGCTTTCCCCCCTAGAATGCTCGCTGTGTCGCCCTGCTTTCCCCCCTAGAATGCTCGCTGTGTCGCCCTGCTTTCCCCCTTAGAATGCTCGCTGTGTCGCCCTGCTTTCCCCCCTAGAATGCTCGCTGTGTCGCCCCGCTTTCCCCCCTCGAATGCTAGCTGTGTCGCCCTGCTTTCCCCCCTAGAATGCACGCTGTGTCGCCCTGCTTTCCCCCCTAGAATGCACGCTGTCGCCCTGCTTTCCCCCCTAGAATGCACGCTGTGTCGCCCTGCTTTCCCCCCTAGAATTCACGCTGTGTCGCCCTGCTTTCCCCCCTAGAATGCACGCTGTGTCGCCCTGCTTTCCCCCCTAGAATGCACGCTGTCGCCCTGCTTTCCCCCCTAGAATGCTCGCTGTGTCGCCCTGCTTTCCCCCCTAGAATGCTCGCTGTGTCGCCCTGCTTTCCCCCCTAGAATGCTCGCTGTGTCGCCCTGCTTTCCCCCCTAGAATGCTCGCTGTGTCGCCCTGCTTTCCCCCCTAGAATGCTCGCTGTGTCGCCCTGCTTTCCCCCCTAGAATGCTCGCTGTGTCGCCCTGCTTTCCCCCCTAGAATGCTCGCTGTGTCGCCCCGCTTTCCCCCCTCGAATGCTAGCTGTGTCGCCCCGCTTTCCCCCCTCGAATGCTAGCTGCAGTCTGGTACATTGTACTCTAGTAGTCGTTAGAATGCCCTCTAGGCACTGTATAATGTCAGTTATATGAAAGAGCATTTATTTTGGTGGAAGATACAGTGCGCTGTGATTGGTAAAGCTTCCACTACAAAGCTATATTGGCCATGGCCACGCTCGCTTCATACGTCCTCTGTGTATTTGATTACACCTCCAAAATCAATTTCTGTCGACAGTAAGTTCCATCAGTTTTCATCAGAGATTTTGTCTGCAGTCACTCACACACTGTCACAGATCCGCCGTATATAATCCCCTATAACCTGAGCCGCGGGGTACAGACCTGGCACTGTAATAAGGAATACCAGATATGCAGAAGAGATGATTTCTGAGAAACGTTCGGTGTCCGTCTCCAGATTACCCGGTCAGCCAAGCGGAAAAAACTCATTTAAACTTCCTTATGAATTTGGCTTTTGGATTAATAATTCACTATATTTTCCTGCGCTGGAGCATGCGGCATACTGGATATCGGTGTAACGTAAACCACCACCCCGGGCTTAGCCGTGCTTTATCTCATTAATGCTAGGTGTGTCCTGACGGGACAACTAATTTCTCTAAATGCAGACGTGGCGGCACGTGGCACCTGCTGGGAATATCTACTATTCTATGGCGCTATTGGAAATGAATGACATCCAATTATTAGTCTTTGTGATGCCAATAAGTGTAATAAGACATATGAAAGGGATAGGTAGTGCCGACGTGGAGGCTGGAGGAATGCGGTGCCTGGCCGTGGGTTGGGAAGCACTGGCTCAGGCAAGTTGCTTCTGGGGCCAAGTTGGAGGCAGGGGGTCTAATACAGGGAAGGAAGGAGGAACCTCTCTCATTTTTGGAACCTAGAATATACAGACTTGACCATTAGAGTATTGCAAGTCTTCCTGCCTGCGGATCGGAGAAATCCGTCACAATGGAGAAATGGCTCTCGATCACCAAAAATATCAGATTTGATTGGTGGTTTGTGCAGCGTCAGCATCCTTCCATTTCTCCGTCCTTTGTCTTATCCTCTCTGGAGATCATCCTCCTAGGAAACTGATCAAACGTCTTTACTCCCCCATTGAAGTTTCCATCGTC
Source organism: Anomaloglossus baeobatrachus (assembly GCF_048569485.1). Taxonomy (NCBI): domain Eukaryota; kingdom Metazoa; phylum Chordata; class Amphibia; order Anura; family Aromobatidae; genus Anomaloglossus; species Anomaloglossus baeobatrachus. The sequence continues at coordinate 763,797,700 of NC_134354.1, forward strand.
TGCAGCTAATAGGAGAAGTAATTATCCGTTCTCCGCTCCTGGGATCCATCCTTGTTTAGGAAACAATCCTCCCGGTGGGATCGCCGCTATATTTAAGAGGTAACGTCAAAGCCACAGAAATAGTCCTTGTTGCAACCAGCCGGATGGGCTTCATAACGCTCTTGGCCGGGGCTAATATGTCCAATGTTTGATTCTGTACATAAGTGCCAAGGCTGATTTTAGCGGTTACGTCTTATTACCGCTCGCTGAGATTTACGGGAATAACTAGAAGGTCTTATGTATGAATCAGACGGCAATATGAAGGATCAACCAGCCACACCGTTTTACACCAGAATAAATGGTTGTTTTTGGAGACTGGGGTATCCCATAAACCTTTTTCCATAGTGTCCTATACAGCGGATGTTGGCTTTGCATAGATAGAGCTAAGGCTAGTTTCACACTTGCGTTGAACGGCATCCGTTGCATTGGGTTGTGTGACGGATGCGTTGCATATAGTGGCACAACGGATGCAACGGATCGTACAAAACAACGGAAAGCTTTTTTTTAATTTATTTATTTTTTTTTTTTCTTTACAGTTTTACCAGCAGCAGACTATTGTGAACGATCAGCTGAGCGCTCTCGCATGCCGGCGGCCGGGGCGCTCAGCTAATCGTTCGGGCTGCCGAGAATGTGTGCGGGGGCGGAGTGGGTGGAGCCGAGCGGGCCATGGTGTGTGTGTGTGTGTGTGTGCGTGTGTGTGTGTGTGTGTGTGTGTGTGTGTGTGTGTGTGTGTGTGTGTGTGTGCGCGTACATATACATGTGGAGTGCGGGAGGGGGCAGAGCCAAGCGAAGCGGGGAAGTGTCGGACTCCCTGCACACATAGCGAGGGTAAATATCGGCAAAGCACTTTGCTTGGTTACCCGATATTTACCTTGGTTACGGGTGCAGGGAGCCAGAGAGAGCATGCGTAGCGTCAAAATAACGACGCTGCGTCGTCCAGCGGATGCAACGCTGACACTTGCGTTACAGTGCGTCGTCCATGACAAGTCTATGGAGAATAGCGCAGTGCGTTAACGGACTGCGCTATTCTCCATAGTGACGGACTGCGCTGAACGCAAGTGTGAAAGTACCCTAAGCCAGCACTCAACATGACGGGTGTGCGATGTGTTACACAGCCAGCCCTCTACATGAGGGATGTCCGATGTGTTATACAGCCAGCACCCTACATAATGGGTGTGCGACGTGTTATACAGCCAGCACCCTATATAACTGTTGTCCGATGTGTTATACAGCCAGCACCTTACATGACGGGTGTGTTATGTGTTATACAGCCAGCACGCTACGTGACGGGTGTGCGATGTGTTATACAGCCAGCATCCTACATGATGGGTGTGCGATGTTATATAGCCAGCACCCTACATGACGGGTGTCCGATGTGATATACAGCCAACACCTGCCGTTAACAAGTTTAGATTGCTTTTTTAACTACGTAAATGCCGCCGTCAATCTCTAATTATACCACGTTTGCAATAGGTGCCAAATAATGAGGAGAACAAATCAGTGACAATTTGCTGGTTTTGGCGGCCACCCTTAAAAATGCAATAAAAAAACAAAAATATAAATATTGTTCCCCAAAATGTCACCGATAAAAGATAGGGCTTGTATTTCGGGTACCAAGCTGTATCGGCGGACTAATAAAAGAGACAGGGCTTAAAAAAATAAGGATGCAAACCAGCAAAGTTGTTGGGATGATTTTTGTTTTGGTTTTGGGTTTTTTTGGGGTTTTTTTTTTTTTGGGGGGGGCTTCACTGTAATCTCACCAGATCATTTTTTCACAGAATGAACGCCATCAGAGCAAGACAAAGGTGTACAAAGTAGATGATGGCAGAATTGCGTTATCACTTGGAGACGCTCCTTGTCTATCTGATCTGTGCAAACAGAAATCATTATTCCACGTCTCTTTATTACACACGATTATCGCTCCGCCATAAACAAACACAATCTGGTTTCTTCCTTGCAGGGCGAGCGGAAGGACGGAGGGCGAGCGGAGGTAAACTGTTTACAGGGCGCTCTCGGCTGTGTACATTATATCTGTAGTGTGTATGGGGTCAGGATGAGGACAGCCAAGAATGAGGAGATCCTAATGGGGAAAATGCCTTATAAGACGGCTGGCTGTATGCTCCAGACCAGGGATCCGCAATTACTTTTCCTAAGGGGCCATATGAGAGACCGTGACTGTTGTGGAGGCCGAACCAAGAGGCTGACATTCTGCTCGATATTAATATTCACATGTTACATGTAATATAAAATAATATATCGCTTAATATTGAGCAGTATTAAGTATCTGACATCCCCCTATATACACTGAGCCCACACACAGTACCCCTATATACAGTGAGCCCACACACAGGTCCCCTATATACAGTGAGCCCACACACAGGTCCCCTATATACAGTGAGTCCCCCCCCCATGTACAACTTGATACCTCACAATGCTCTCTACATACTGGATGAGCACTCACACAGCCTCCTATATACAGAGTCCCCATATAACCACTCTATATACAGTATGAATTCCACATAGCCCCTCTATATACAGTGGGAGCTCCCATATGGCCCCTCTATATAAAGTGAGCCCCCTATATACAGTATGTGCCCCAACATTGCCTACCTATATATACAGTAGTAACCTCCATATTGCCCCTCTGTATGCAGTGAGCCCCTATAAACAGTGTGCCCCAACATAGCCTACCTATATACAGTAGAAGCCTCCATATTGCCCCTTTGTATGCAGTGAGCCCCTATATACAGTATGTGCCCCACATAGACTCCTATATACAGTAGGAGCCTCCATATAGCCAATCTGTATGCAGTGAACACCTATATACAGTATGTGCCCCTGAATAGCCTACCTATATACAGTAGAAGCCCCCACGTAGACTCCTATATATAGAGTAGGAGCCTCCATATTGCTCCTCTGTATGCAGTGAGCCCCTATATACAGTATGTGCCCCCACATACTCTTATATACAGTAGGAACCTCCATATAACCCCTCTGTATGCAGTGAGCACCTAGATACAGTATGTGCCCCCACATAGCCTACCTACATACAGTAGGAGCCCACACACAGCCCTTTATATACATACAGTAGGAGCACCCACATAGCCTATATACAGTAGGAGCCCCCTACATATATACTTCGCTCTCGTTCTCTCGGCGCTCTCCCTCCAGTCCACTGATGCTCCACAAAGACCACGCAGTGATGTGACATCATCACGTCTGCTTTGCATCATGCTGATTGGTGGAAGACTGGTTTAGCGGCACCGTCCTCCCACCCGTGTGCTGACCACCAATAGTGTTGACATTGGATCGCGGACAGCAGCGTCGATAGATGGGGGGCAAGGGAGGGCATGGTTCAGCCTACGATCCACTCTTTTTAGCCCTTCAGCTGTCTCGGTGTGGGCTGGACTGGAACGGCCAGATGTTGCCTGCAGGCCACAGTTTTCCCAGCCCTGGTCCAGACAGATGTTCTCCTGCCCTGGATACCATCTAGCGCTGACTTTAGATGGGCCAATAATTGGATAACGAGCGTTTTTAGAGGTAAGATTTCTTTTTTGAGCTGTATTATAAATCATTGTTCTCGGCAGCACATAATCATGTGTAAACAAGGCATGTACCGCCAAGAACAATGGCAGTCTGCGCACAGAACGATCATATTGGGGATTGTTCTGTGCACATCTGTCTACACCGGCCATTGAACGACTGGTGATAAACTACATGCTAATCAGTGGTTATTTAACGAGCTGTTTAGGAGAGCCAATATGATTCTCCTGTGCTCATAGGCTTGTTTTGTTCTCGGCAGCACGTGCCTTATTTAAACAGGACAATGTGCCATTTACCATAATTTTTAAGCCGGCCTAAAAATGTTCGCACTCGACAAATGAGCATTTTGCATTTTCGTCAGGTGACTCCCTGTTCTGACGGCCTGATATTTGGGTACAAGCTAACCTAGGAAATCGCATTCTGCAATTATCGTCTTGTATTAAAGTAGTCCAGTGACCGTCTCCCACCCTTTTTAGAATCCAGATAGTCTTTTTGGTTTAATCACTGATAGTTTAGGATCATTCTGGAATAATGTCTGCATACTCCCAATTTCCAGCTTATTCTAGACTGGATGCAATAGTAACAAACTCTCAGCTGTGAAAGGCATTAGGTCTGGACAGTGTGATGGTGGAATATGGCGGGTTGTGTGTGGGTTCGTATTTTGGTCGTGGTGCTCTGTCCATTCTGTGTACATTGTCCTGTTTGCAGGGTAATCACCCCCTGCAGTGCTTCTGTCCCTAGGTCAGAGGGATCCACCTAAACTCTATTTACCTGAGAGATTGGTCAGTCTGTCGGAGAACTTCAAGAGACAAGGAAGAAGATTGATCCTCTGGGGGGAGAAGCTGCAGCTACAGGCAGCACCCCAGAGAGCCGTTGAGAAACCCCAATTTCCCTGGAAAAGGTCTGCTGGAGGAGTGTGACTGATCCCTGGGACATTTATGCCATTACTGGACTATTTTACCCTTTCTGTGTGGTGGATTATTTTATGGACCTTCTGATTTTGCTTGGAATAAATGTTCTTTGGATCCCTCACTCGTCTCTCACTCTGATTGTGTGATCTGGGAGAAGGACCCTGTGACAGACATGTTTCCAGCTTTTTGATCAATAAGGTCAAGTAGGGTCATTTTCAGAAAGACTGTTAGAAACTTGCAGAAGTTTTCATGTTAGCACTGTGGAATCCGCCCTTCTTCTTCCTGTGATCGCCCAGAGTGACTTTCGTGTTGCTGCAGGTGTCGCGTATTGTTGGGTATTATCCCTGGTAATGATTTTACGGTCTTCCACTGTATGCGGTGCAGGGTTTGGCACCAGGTAATGATTTATGGGGAGCGGTGCACTAGACACCCTGCGGGTGCCCAGATAGGTGCCAGTTCTCTACCCACAATGCCTGTCATTAGCCGCTCGGTGACTCATCCGTCAGTTTCACTGCTTTTATGCTCTCGTTTCTGGTATTCAGACGATTCTTGTTTGTAGATTCCTCCAGACAATGACAGGAAAAACCGGTTCTGCGTGTGAATGAGCGGTATCGGCCCCGATCGTGTACAGACACATGAAGGTTCCTAGGAATCCCCATCCGTGTGGGCTTGGGGCAAAACACTCTGTACAATTGCCACTTTGTATCAAAATTAGGGATGATCGAATACTTCCTATAATAGGTCGCAGTTATACGAATATTCGAGGCGCAATGTAAGTCTATGGGAAGCCCGAATAGTTCCGAAGAGTTGTTCTTCGGGTTTCTCATAGACTTACATTGCGTATCGAATATTTGCGAATAGCGGCGACCTATTTGGAAAATATTCGCGAAGCCGAATATTTGAGGTATTCGATCATCCCTAATCAAAATGTATCCCTGTCTGCGACAGTCAGATTGAAAGTGTGTATTATAAGTGAGTCGGGTCAGGGTTCCCCTTTTAGGCCACCCACCTATTGGAAGAACAAGGACTCTGTGAGAATTAGGCCTTGTGCACACCCTGCGTTTTTTTCCACCTTTTTCGGGTGCGGTTTTGATCCCAAAACTACATGCATCTCCTCCCCGAGCGAAGCCTGAGATTTCGTTTTTGCTGTCCGCACGTTGCAGGTTTTTCTTGGCTGCATCTATGTGGTGACCACCAAAGATGCAGCATGCCAATTATTTTTGCGTTTTGTCCCTCTGTTGCGGGAGATTGATCCCTAGTATCTGGCCAGATGCCGGTCCCCGTGTAAAGTCTGTAGGGACCAGAATCTGGCGCAAATGGGTAGGAGCAAGCGCTTCATACTTACAGAGTCACCGGGGCGGCAGTCACACTGCTTCCGCGGCCTCTCATTCTTCTTCCAGGGTCACTCATTAGGCTCATACATATTCACTGCTTTCCC